>NW_027226958.1:0-34573 GCF_037783145.1 Equus przewalskii
AAAGGGCGAGTTGGGCCCCACAGCATCTTGCTTCCAGCTCTTTGGGAAGCTAAGAAACAACTCGCTCTGCACAGTGCTCTTACAGCCTACCGGGAACATCTCTTCCAAAGGCCTGTGAAACGCAGTTTCTTTGCAGGCCTGATCTGGCTGAAGTAGGACTTCTGCTCTGGGTGTGCTACTTTGCCCTAGAGCTGAAAGGCACAACGTGCAGGCTTCTTTCCAAAGGGCGAGTTGGGCCCCACAGCATCTTGCTTCCAGCTCTTTGGGAAGCTAAGAAACAACTCGCTCTGCACAGTGCTCTTACAGCCTACCGGGAACATCTCTTCCAAAGGCCTGTGAAACGCAGTTTCTTTGCAGGCCTGATCTGGCTGAAGTAGGACTTCTGCTCTGGGTGTGCTACTTTGCCCTAGAGCTGAAAGGCACAACGTGCAGGCTTCTTTCCAAAGGGCGAGTTGGGCCCCACAGCATCTTGCTTCCAGCTCTTTGGGAAGCTAAGAAACAACTCGCTCTGCACAGTGCTCTTACAGCCTACCGGGAACATCTCTTCCAAAGGCCTGTGAAACGCAGTTTCTTTGCAGGCCTGATCTGGCTGAAGTAGGACTTCTGCTCTGGGTGTGCTACTTTGCCCTAGAGCTGAAAGGCACAACGTGCAGGCTTCTTTCCAAAGGGCGAGTTGGGCCCCACAGCATCTTGCTTCCAGCTCTTTGGGAAGCTAAGAAACAACTCGCTCTGCACAGTGCTCTTACAGCCTACCGGGAACATCTCTTCCAAAGGCCTGTGAAACGCAGTTTCTTTGCAGGCCTGATCTGGCTGAAGTAGGACTTCTGCTCTGGGTGTGCTACTTTGCCCTAGAGCTGAAAGGCACAACGTGCAGGCTTCTTTCCAAAGGGCGAGTTGGGCCCCACAGCATCTTGCTTCCAGCTCTTTGGGAAGCTAAGAAACAACTCGCTCTGCACAGTGCTCTTACAGCCTAGTGGGAACATCTCTTCCAAAGGCCTGTGAAACGCAGTTTCTTTGCAGGCCTGATCTGGCTGAAGTAGGACTTCTGCTCTGGGTGTGCTACTTTGCCCTAGAGCTGAAAGGCACAACGTGCAGGCTTCTTTCCAAAGGGCGAGTTGGGCCCCACAGCATCTTGCTTCCAGCTCTTTGGGAAGCTAAGAAACAACTCGCTCTGCACAGTGCTCTTACAGCCTACCGGGAACATCTCTTCCAAAGGCCTGTGAAACGCAGTTTCTTTGCAGGCCTGATCTGGCTGAAGTAGGACTTCTGCTCTGGGTGTGCTACTTTGCCCTAGAGCTGAAAGGCACAACGTGCAGGCTTCTTTCCAAAGGGCGAGTTGGGCCCCACAGCATCTTGCTTCCAGCTCTTTGGGAAGCTAAGAAACAACTCGCTCTGCACAGTGCTCTTACAGCCTACCGGGAACATCTCTTCCAAAGGCCTGTGAAACGCAGTTTCTTTGCAGGCCTGATCTGGCTGAAGTAGGACTTCTGCTCTGGGTGTGCTACTTTGCCCTAGAGCTGAAAGGCACAACGTGCAGGCTTCTTTCCAAAGGGCGAGTTGGGCCCCACAGCATCTTGCTTCCAGCTCTTTGGGAAGCTAAGAAACAACTCGCTCTGCACAGTGCTCTTACAGCCTACCGGGAACATCTCTTCCAAAGGCCTGTGAAACGCAGTTTCTTTGCAGGCCTGATCTGGCTGAAGTAGGACTTCTGCTCTGGGTGTGCTACTTTGCCCTAGAGCTGAAAGGCACAACGTGCAGGCTTCTTTCCAAAGGGCGAGTTGGGCCCCACAGCATCTTGCTTCCAGCTCTTTGGGAAGCTAAGAAACAACTCGCTCTGCACAGTGCTCTTACAGCCTACCGGGAACATCTCTTCCAAAGGCCTGTGAAACGCAGTTTCTTTGCAGGCCTGATCTGGCTGAAGTAGGACTTCTGCTCTGGGTGTGCTACTTTGCCCTAGAGCTGAAAGGCACAACGTGCAGGCTTCTTTCCAAAGGGCGAGTTGGGCCCCACAGCATCTTGCTTCCAGCTCTTTGGGAAGCTAAGAAACAACTCGCTCTGCACAGTGCTCTTACAGCCTACCGGGAACATCTCTTCCAAAGGCCTGTGAAACGCAGTTTCTTTGCAGGCCTGATCTGGCTGAAGTAGCACTTCTGCTCTGGGTGTGCTACTTTGCCCTAGAGCTGAAAGGCACAACGTGCAGGCTTCTTTCCAAAGGGCGAGTTGGGCCCCACAGCATTTTGCTTCCAGCTCTTTGGGAAGCTATGAAATCACTCGCTCTGCACAGTGCTCTTACAGCCTACCGGGCACATTCTCTTCCAAAGGCCTGTGAAACGCAGTTTTTTTGCAGGCCTGATCTGGCTGAAGTAGGACTTCTGCTCTGGGTGTGCTACTTTGCCCTAGAGCTGAAAGGCACAACGTGCAGGCTTCTTTCCAAAGGGCGAGTTGGGCCCCACAGCATCTTGCTTCCAGCTCTTTGGGAAGCTAAGAAACCACTCGCTCTGCACAGTGCTCTTACAGCCTAGTGGGAACATCTCTTCCAAAGGCCTGTGAAACGCAGTTTCTTTGCAGGCCTGATCTGGCTGAAGTAGGACTTCTGCTCTGGGTGTGCTACTTTGCCCTAGAGCTGAAAGGCACAACGTGCAGGCTTCTTTCCAAAGGGCGAGTTGGGCCCCACAGCATCTTGCTTCCAGCTCTTTGGGAAGCTAAGAAACAACTCGCTCTGCACAGTGCTCTTACAGCCTACCGGGAACATCTCTTCCAAAGGCCTGTGAAACGCAGTTTCTTTGCAGGCCTGATCTGGCTGAAGTAGGACTTCTGCTCTGGGTGTGCTACTTTGCCCTAGAGCTGAAAGGCACAACGTGCAGGCTTCTTTCCAAAGGGCGAGTTGGGCCCCACAGCATCTTGCTTCCAGCTCTTTGGGAAGCTAAGAAACAACTCGCTCTGCACAGTGCTCTTACAGCCTACCGGGCACATGTCTTCCAAAGGCCTGTGAAACGCAGTTTCTTTGCAGGCCTGATCTGGCTGAAGTAGGACTTCTGCTCTGGGTGTGCTACTTTGCCCTAGAGCTGAAAGGCACAACGTGCAGGCTTCTTTCCAAAGGGCGAGTTGGGCCCCACAGCATCTTGCTTCCAGCTCTTTGGGAAGCTAAGAAACAACTCGCTCTGCACAGTGCTCTTACAGCCTAGCGGGAACATCTCTTCCAAAGGCCTGTGAAACGCAGTTTCTTTGCAGGCCTGATCTGGCTGAAGTAGGACTTCTGCTCTGGGTGTGCTACTTTGCCCTAGAGCTGAAAGGCACAACGTGCAGGCTTCTTTCCAAAGGGCGAGTTGGGCCCCACAGCATCTTGCTTCCAGCTCTTTGGGAAGCTAAGAAACAACTCGCTCTGCACAGTGCTCTTACAGCCTACCGGGAACATCTCTTCCAAAGGCCTGTGAAACGCAGTTTCTTTGCAGGCCTGATCTGGCTGAAGTAGGACTTCTGCTCTGGGTGTGCTACTTTGCCCTAGAGCTGAAAGGCACAACGTGCAGGCTTCTTTCCAAAGGGCGAGTTGGGCCCCACAGCATCTTGCTTCCAGCTCTTTGGGAAGCTAAGAAACCACTCGCTCTGCCCAGTGCTCTTACAGCCTACCGGCAACATCTCTTCCAAAGGCCTGTGAAACGCAGTTTCTTTGCAGGCCTGATCTGGCTGAAGTAGGACTTCTGCTCTGGGTGTGCTACTTTGCCCTAGAGCTGAAAGGCACAACGTGCAGGCTTCTTTCCAAAGGGCGAGTTGGGCCCCACAGCATCTTGCTTCCAGCTCTTTGGGAACCTAAGAAACCACTCGCTCTGCACAGTGCTCTTACAGCCTACCGGGAACATCTCTTCCAAAGGCCTGTGAAACGCAGTTTCTTTGCAGGCCCGATCTGGCTGAAGTAGGACTTCTGCTCTGGGTGTGCTACTTTGCCCTAGAGCTGAAAGGCACAACGTGCAGGCTTCTTTCCAAAGGGTGAGTTGGGCCCCACAGCATCTTGCTTCCAGCTCTTTGGGAACCTAAGAAACCACTCGCTCTGCACAGTGCTCTTACAGCCTACCGGGAACATCTCTTCCAAAGGCCTGTGAAACGCAGTTTCTTTGCAGGCCTGATCTGGCTGAAGTAGGACTTCTGCTCTGGGTGTGCTACTTTGCCCTAGAGCTGAAAGGCACAACGTGCAGGCTTCTTTCCAAAGGGCGAGTTGGGCCCCACAGCATCTTGCTTCCAGCTCTTTGGGAACCTAAGAAACCACTCGCTCTGCACAGTGCTCTTACAGCCTACCGGGAACATCTCTTCCAAAGGCCTGTGAAACGCAGTTTCTTTGCAGGCCTGATCTGGCTGAAGTAGGACTTCTGCTCTGGGTGTGCTACTTTGCCCTAGAGCTGAAAGGCACAACGTGCAGGCTTCTTTCCAAAGGGCGAGTTGGGCCCCACAGCATCTTGCTTCCAGCTCTTTGGGAAGCTAAGAAACCACTCGCTCTGCACAGTGCTCTTACAGCCTACGTGGGAACATCTCTTCCAAAGGCCTGTGAAACGCAGTTTCTTTGCAGGCCTGATCTGGCTGAAGTAGGACTTCTGCTCTGGGTGTGCTACTTTGCCCTAGAGCTGAAAGGCACAACGTGCAGGCTTCTTTCCAAAGGGCGAGTTGGGCCCCACAGCATCTTGCTTCCAGCTCTTTGGGAAGCTAAGAAACCACTCGCTCTGCACAGTGCTCTTACAGCCTACCGGGAACATCTCTTCCAAAGGCCTGTGAAACGCAGTTTGTTTGCAGGCCTGATCTGGCTGAAGTAGGACTTCTGCTCTGGGTGTGCTACTTTGCCCTAGAGCTGAAAGGCACAACGTGCAGGCTTCTTTCCAAAGGGCGAGTTGGGCCCCACAGCATCTTGCTTCCAGCTCTTTGGGAACCTAAGAAACCACTCGCTCTGCACAGTGCTCTTACAGCCTACCGGGAACATCTCTTCCAAAGGCCTGTGAAACGCAGTTTCTTTGCAGGCCAGATCTGGCTGAATTAGGACTTCTGCTCTGGGTGTGCTACTTTGCCCTAGAGCTGAAAGGCACAACTTGCAGGCTTCTTTCCAAAGGGCGAGTTGGGCCCCACAGCATCTTGCTTCCAGCTCTTTGGGAAGCTAAGAAACCACTCGCTCTGCACAGTGCTCTTACAGCCTACCGGGAACATCTCTTCCAAAGGCCTGTGAAACGCAGTTTCTTTGCAGGCCTGATCTGGCTGAAGTAGGACTCCTGCTCTGGGTGTGCTGCTTTGCCCTAGAGCTGAAAGGCACAACGTGCAGGCTTCTTTCCAAAGGGCGAGTTGGGCCCCACAGCATCTTGCTTCCAGCTCTTTGGGAAGCTAAGAAACCACTCGCTCTGCACAGTGCTCTTACAGCCTACCGGGAACATCTCTTCCAAAGGCCTGTGAAACGCAGTTTCTTTGCAGGCCTGATCTGGCTGAAGTAGGACTTCTGCTCTGGGTGTGCTACTTTGCCCTAGAGCTGAAAGGCACAACGTGCAGGCTTCTTTCCAAAGGGCGAGTTGGGCCCCACAGCATCTTGCTTCCAGCTCTTTGGGAACCTAAGAAACCACTCGCTCTGCACAGTGCTCTTACAGCCTACCGGCAACATCTCTTCCAAAGGCCTGTGAAACGCAGTTTCTTTGCAGGCCTGATCTGGCTGAAGTAGGACTTCTGCTCTGGGTGTGCTACTTTGCCCTAGAGCTGAAAGGCACAACGTGCAGGCTTCTTTCCAAAGGGCGAGTTGGGCCCCACAGCATCTTGCTTCCAGCTCTTTGGGAAGCTAAGAAACCACTCGCTCTGCACAGTGCTCTTACAGCCTACCGGGAACATCTCTTCCAAAGGCCTGTGAAACGCAGTTTCTTTGCAGGCCTAATCTGGCTGAAGTAGGACTTCTGCTCTGGGTGTGCTACTTTGCCCTAGAGCTGAAAGGCACAACGTGCAGGCTTCTTTCCAAAGGGCGAGTTGGGCCCCACAGCATCTTGCTTCCAGCTCTTTGGGAAGCTAAGAAACCACTCGCTCTGCACAGTGCTCTTATAGCCTACCGGGAACATCTCTTCCAAAGGCCTGTGAAATGCAGTTTGTTTGCAGGCCTGATCTGGCTGAAGTAGGACTTCTGCTCTGGGTGTGCTACTTTGCCCTAGAGCTGAAAGGCACAACGTGCAGGCTTCTTTCCAAAGGGCGAGTTGGGCCCCACAGCATCTTGCTTCCAGCTCTTTGGGAAGCTAAGAAACCACTCGCTCTGCACAGTGCTCTTACAGCCTACCGGGAACATCTCTTCCAAAGGCCTGTGAAACGCAGTTTCTTTGCAGGCCAGATCTGGCTGAATTAGGACTTCTGCTCTGGGTGTGCTACTTTGCCCTAGAGCTGAAAGGCACAACGTGCAGGCTTCTTTCCAAAGGGCGAGTTGGGCCCCACAGCATCTTGCTTCCAGCTCTTTGGGAAGCTAAGAAACCACTCGCTCTGCACAGTGCTCTTACAGACTAGTGGGAACATCTCTTCCAAAGGCCTGTGAAACGCAGTTTCTTTGCAGGCCTGATCTGGCTGAAGTAGGACTTCTGCTCTGGGTGTGCTACTTTGCCCTAGAGCTGAAAGGCACAACGTGCAGGCTTCTTTCCAAAGGGCGAGTTGGGCCCCACAGCATCTTGCTTCCAGCTCTTTGGGAAGCTAAGAAACAACTCGCTCTGCACAGTGCTCTTACAGCCTACCGGGAACATCTCTTCCAAAGGCCTGTGAAACGCAGTTTCTTTGCAGGCCTGATCTGGCTGAAGTAGGACTTCTGCTCTGGGTGTGCTACTTTGCCCTAGAGCTGAAAGGCACAACGTGCAGGCTTCTTTCCAAAGGGCGAGTTGGGCCCCACAGCATCTTGCTTCCAGCTCTTTGGGAAGCTAAGAAACAACTCGCTCTGCACAGTGCTCTTACAGCCTACCGGCAACATCTCTTCCAAAGGCCTGTGAAACGCAGTTTCTTTGCAGGCCTGATCTGGCTGAAGTAGGACTTCTGCTCTGGGTGTGCTACTTTGCCCTAGAGCTGAAAGGCACAACGTGCAGGCTTCTTTCCAAAGGGTGAGTTGGGCCCCACAGCATCTTGCTTCCAGCTCTTTGGGAACCTAAGAAACCACTCGCTCTGCACAGTGCTCTTACAGCCTACCGGGAACATCTCTTCCAAAGGCCTGTGAAACGCAGTTTCTTTGCAGGCCAGATCTGGCTGAAGTAGGACTTCTGCTCTGGGTGTGCTACTTTGCCCTAGAGCTGAAAGGCACAACGTGCAGGCTTCTTTCCAAAGGGCGAGTTGGGCCCCACAGCATCTTGCTTCCAGCTCTTTGGGAAGCTAAGAAACCACTCGCTCTGCACAGTGCTCTTACAGCCTAGTGGCAACATCTCTTCCAAAGGCCTGTGAAACGCAGTTTCTTTGCAGGCCTGATGTGGCTGAAGTAGGACTTCTGCTCTGGGTGTGCTACTTTGCCCTAGAGCTGAAAGGCACAACGTGCAGGCTTCTTTCCAAAGGGCGAGTTGGGCCCCACAGCATCTTGCTTCCAGCTCTTTGAGAACCTAAGAAACCACTCGCTCTGCACAGTGCTCTTACAGCCTAGTGGGAACATCTCTTCCAAAGGCCTGTGAAACGCAGTTTCTTTGCAGGCCTGATCTGGCTGAAGTAGGACTTCTGCTCTGGGTGTGCTACTTTGCCCTAGAGCTGAAAGGCACAACGTGCAGGCTTCTTTCCAAAGGGCGAGTTGGGCCCCACAGCATCTTGCTTCCAGCTCTTTGGGAAGCTAAGAAACCACTCGCTCTGCACAGTGCTCTTACAGCCTACCGGGAACATCTCTTCCAAAGGCCTGTGAAACGCAGTTTCTTTGCAGGCCTGATCTGGCTGAAGTAGGACTTCTGCTCTGGGTGTGCTACTTTGCCCTAGAGCTGAAAGGCACAACGTGCAGGCTTCTTTCCAAAGGGCGAGTTGGGCCCCACAGCATCTTGCTTCCAGCTCTTTGGGAAGCTAAGAAACAACTCGCTCTGCACAGTGCTCTTACAGCCTACCGGGAACATCACTTCCAAAGGCCTGTGAAACGCAGTTTCTTTGTAGGCCTGATCTGGCTGAAGTAGGACTTCTGCTCTGGGTGTGCTACTTTGCCCTAGAGCTGAAAGGCACAACGTGCAGGCTTCTTTCCTAAAGGGCGAGTTGGGCCCCACAGCATCTTGCTTCCAGCTCTTTGCGAAGCTAAGAAACCACTCGCTCTGCACAGTGCTCTTACAGCCTACCGGGAACATCTCTTCCAAAGGCCTGTGAAACGCAGTTTCTTTGCAGGCCTGATCTGGCTGAAGTAGGACTTCTGCTCTGGGTGTGCTACTTTGCCCTAGAGCTGAAAGGCACAACGTGCAGGCTTCTTTCCAAAGGGCGAGTTGGGCCCCACAGCATCTTGCTTCCAGCTCTTTGGGAAGCTAAGAAATAACTCGCTCTGCACAGTGCTCTTACAGCCTACCGGGAACATCTCTTCCAAAGGCCTGTGAAACGCAGTTTCTTTGCAGGCCTGATCTGGCTGAAGTAGGACTTCTGCTCTGGGTGTGCTACTTTGCCCTAGAGCTGAAAGGCACAACGTGCAGGCTTCTTTACAAAGGGCGAGTTCGGCCCCACAGCATCTTGCTTCCAGCTCTTTGGGAAGCTAAGAAACCACTCGCTCTGCACAGTGCTCTTACAGCCTACCGGGAACATCTCTTCCAAAGGCCTGTGAAACGCAGTTTCTTTGCAGGCCTGATCTGGCTGAAGTAGGACTTCTGCTCTGGGTGTGCTACTTTGCCCTAGAGCTGAAAGGCACAACGTGCAGGCTTCTTTGCAAAGGGCGAGTTGGGCCCCACAGCATCTTGCTTCCAGCTCTTTGGGAAGCTAAGAAACAACTCGCTCTGCACAGTGCTCTTACAGCCTACCGGGAACATCTCTTCCAAAGGCCTGTGAAACGCAGTTTCTTTGGAGGCCTGATCTGTCTGAAGTAGGACTTCTGCTCTGGGTGTGCTACTTTGCCCTAGAGCTGAAAGGCACAACGTGCAGGCTTCTTTCCAAAGGGCGAGTTGGGCCCCACAGCATCTTGCTTCCAGCTCTTTGGGAAGCTAAGAAACCACTCGCTCTGCACAGTGCTCTTACAGCCTACCGGGAACATCTCTTCCAAAGGCCTGTGAAATGCAGTTTCTTTGCAGGCCTGATCTGGCTGAAGTAGGACTTCTGCTCTGGGTGTGCTACTTTGCCCTAGAGCTGAAAGGCACAACGTGCAGGCTTCTTTCCAAAGGGCGAGTTGGGCCCCACAGCATCTTGCTTCCAGCTCTTTGGGAAGCTAAGAAACAACTCGCTCTGCACAGTGCTCTTACAGCCTACCGGGAACATCTCTTCCAAAGGCCTGTGAAACGCAGTTTCTTTGCAGGCCTGATCTGGCTGAAGTAGGACTTCTGCTCTGGGTGTGCTACTTTGCCCTAGAGCTGAAAGGCACAACGTGCAGGCTTCTTTCCAAAGGGCGAGTTGGGCCCCACAGCATCTTGCTTCCAGCTCTTTGGGAAGCTAAGAAACAACTCACTCTGCAAAGTGCTCTTACAGCCTACAGGGAACATCTCTTCCAAAGGCGTGTGACACGCAGTTTCTTTGGAGGCCTGATCTGGCTGAAGTAGGACTTCTGCTCTGGGTGTGCTACTTTGCCCTAGAGCTGAAAGGCACAACGTGCAGGCTTCTTTCCAAAAGGCGAGTTGGGCCCCACAGCATCTTGCTTCCAGCTCTTTGAGAAGCTAAGAAACCACTCGCTCTGCACAGTGCTCTTACAGCCTACCGGGAACATCTCTTCCAAAGGCCTGTGAAACGCAGTTTCTTTGCAGGCCTGATCTGGCTGAAGTAGGACTTCTGCTCTGGGTGTGCTACTTTGCCCTAGAGCTGAAAGGCACAACGTGCAGGCTTCTTTCCAAAGGGTGAGTTGGGCCCCACAGCATCTTGCTTCCAGCTCTTTGGGAAGCTAAGAAACCAACTCGCTCTGCACAGTGCTCTTACAGCCTACCGGGAACATCTCTTCCAAAGGCCTGTGAAACACAGTTTCTTTGCAGGCCTGATCTGGCTGAAGTAGGACTTCTGCTCTGGGTGTGCTACTTTGCCCTAGAGCTGAAAGGTACAACGTGCAGGCTTCTTTCCAAAGGGCGAGTTGGGCCCCACAGCATCTTGCTTCCAGCTCTTTGGGAAGCTAAGAAACCACTCGCTCTGCACAGTGCTCTTACAGCCTACCGGGAACATCTCTTCCAAAGGCCTGTGAAATGCAGTTTCTTTGCAGGCCTGATCTGGCTGAAGTAGGACTTCTGCTCTGGGTGTGCTACTTTGCCCTAGAGCTGAAAGGCACAACGTGCAGGCTTCTTTCCAAAGGGCGAGTTGGGCCCCACAGCATCTTGCTTCCAGCTCTTTGGGAAGCTAAGAAACAACTCGCTCTGCACAGTGCTCTTACAGCCTACCGGGAACATCTCTTCCAAAGGCCTGTGAAACGCAGTTTCTTTGCAGGCCTGATCTGGCTGAAGTAGGACTTCTGCTCTGGGTGTGCTACTTTGCCCTAGAGCTGAAAGGCACAACGTGCAGGCTTCTTTCCAAAGGGCGAGTTGGGCCCCACAGCATCTTGCTTCCAGCTCTTTGGGAACCTAAGAAACCACTCGCTCTGCACAGTGCTCTTACAGCCTAGTGGAAACATCTCTTCCAAAGGCCTGTGAAACGCAGTTTCTTTGGAGGCCTGATCTGGCTGAAGTAGGACTTCTGCTCTGGGTGTGCTACTTTGCCCTAGAGCTGAAAGGTACAACGTGCAGGCTTCTTTCCAAAGGGCGAGTTGGGCCCCACAGCATCTTGCTTCCAGCTCTTTGGGAAACTAAGAAACCACTCGCTCTGCACAGTGCTCTTACAGCCTACCGGGAACATCTCTTCCAAAGGCCTGTGAAACGCAGTTTCTTTGCAGGCCTGATCTGGCTGAAGTAGGACTTCTGCTCTGGGTGTGCTACTTTGCCCTAGAGCTGAAAGGCACAACGTGCAGGCTTCTTTCCAAAGGGCGAGTTGGGCCCCACAGCATCTTGCTTCCAGCTCTTTGGGAAGCTAAGAAACAACTCACTCTGCAAAGTGCTCTTACAGCCGACCGGGAACATCTCTTCCAAAGGCCTGTGAAACGCAGTTTCTTTGGAGGCCTGATCTGGCTGAAGTAGGACTTCTGCTCTGGGTGTGCTACTTTTCCCTAGAGCTGAAAGGCACAACGTGCAGGCTTCTTTCCAAAAGGCGAGTTGGGCCCCACAGCATCTTGCTTCCAGCTCTTTGGGAAGCTAAGAAACCACTCGCTCTGCACAGTGCTCTTACAGCCTACCGGGAACATCTCTTCCAAAGGCCTGTGAAACGAAGTTTCTTTGCAGGCCTGATCTGGCTGAAGTAGGACTTCTGCTCTGGGTGTGCTACTTTGCCCTAGAGCTGAAAGGCACAACGTGCAGGCTTCTTTCCAAAGGGCGAGTTGGGCCCCACAGCATCTTGCTTCCAGCTCTTTGGGAAGCTAAGAAACCAATCGCTCTGAACAGTGCTCTTACAGCCTACCGGGAACATCTCTTCCAAAGGCCTGTGAAACACAGTTTCTTTGCAGGCCTGATCTGGCTGAAGTAGGACTTCTGCTCTGGGTGTGCTACTTTGCCCTAGAGCTGAAAGGCACAACGTGCAGGCTTCTTTCCAAAGGGCGAGTTGGGCCCCACAGCATCTTGCTTCCAGCTGTTTGGGAAGCTAAGAAAACATTCGCTCTGCACAGTGCTCTTACAGCCTACCGGGAACATCTCTTCCAAAGGCCTGTGAAACGCAGTTTCTCTGAAGGCCAGATCTGGCTGAAGTAGGACTTCTGCTCTGGGTGTGCTACTTTGCCCTAGAGCTGAAAGGCACAAGGTGCAGGCTTCTTTCCAAAGGGCGAGTTTGGCCCCACAGCATCTTGCTTCCAGCTCTTTGGGAAGCTCAGAAACAACTCGCTCTGCACAGTGCTCTTACAGTCTACCGGGAACATCTCTTCCAAAGGCCTGTGAAATACAGTTTCTTTGCAGGCCTGATCTGGCTGAAGTAGGACTTCTGCTCTGGGTGTGCTACTTTGCCCTAGAGCTGAAAGGCACAACGTGCAGGCTTCTTTGCAAAGGGCGAGTTGGGCCCCACAGCATCTTGCTTCCAGCTCTTTGGGAATCTAAGAAAGAACTCGCTCTGCACAGTGCTCTTACAGCCTACCGGGAACATCTCTTCCAAAGGCCTGTGAAACGCAGTTTCTTTGCAGGCCTGATCTGGCTGAAGTAGGACTTCTGCTCTGGGTGTGCTACTTTGCCCTAGAGCTGAAAGGCACAACGTGCAGGCTTCTTTCCAAAGGGCGAGTTGGGCCCCACAGCATCTTGCTTCCAGCTCTTTGGGAAGCTAAGAAACCACTCGCTCTGCACAGTGCTCTTACAGCCTAGTGGGAACATCTCTTCCAAAGGCCTGTGAAACGCAGTTTCTTTGCAGGCCTGATCTGGCTGAAGTAGGACTTCTGCTCTGGGTGTGCTACTTTGCCCTAGAACTGAAAGGCACAACGTGCAGGCTTGTTTCCTAAGGGCGAGTTGGGCCCCACAGCATCTTGCTTCCAGCTCTTTGGGAAGCTAAGAAACCACTCGCTCTGCACAGTGCTCTTACAGCCTACCGGGAACATCTCTTCCAAAGGCCTGTGAAACGCAGTTTCTTTGCAGGCCAGATCTGGCTGAAGTAGGACTTCTGCTCTGGGTGTGCTACTTTGCCCTAGAGCTGAAAGGCACAACGTGCAGTCTTCTTTCCAAAGGGCGAGTTGGGCCCCACAGCATCTTGCTTCCAGCTCTTTGGGAAGCTAAGAAACCACTCGCTCTGCACAGTGCTCTTACAGCCTACCGGGAACATCTCTTCCAAAGGCCTGTGAAACGCAGTTTCTTTGCAGGCCTGATCTGGCTGAAGTAGGACTTCTGCTCTGGGTGTGCTACATTGTCCTAGAGCTGAAAGGCACAACGTGCAGGCTTCTTTCCAAAGGGCGAGTTGGGCCCCACAGCATCTTGCTTCCAGCTCTTTGGGAACCTAAGAAACCATTCGCTCTGCACAGCGCTCTTACAGCCTACTGGGAACATCTCTTCCAAAGGCCTGTGAAACGCAGTTTCTTTGCAGGCCTGATCTGGCTGAAGTAGGACTTCTGCTCTGGGTGTGCTACTTTGCCCTAGAGCTGAAAGGCACAGCGTGCAGGCTTCTTTCCAAAGGGCGAGTTGGGCCCCACACCATCTTGCTTCCAGCTCTTTGGGAAGCTAAGAAACAACTCGCTCTGCACAGTGCTCTTACAGCCTACCGGGAACATCTCTTCCAAAGGCCTGTGAAATGCAGTTTGTTTGCAGGCCTGATCTGGCTGAAGTAGGACTTCTGCTCTGGGTGTGCTACTTTGCCCTAGAGCTGAAAGGCACAACGTGCAGGCTTCTTTCCAAAGGGCGAGTTGGGCCCCACAGCATCTTGCTTCCAGCTCTTTGGGAAGCTAAGAAACAACTCGCTCTGCACAGTGCTCTTACAGCCTACCGGGAACATCTCTTCCAAAGGCCTGTGAAACGCAGTTTCTTTGCAGGCCTGATCTGGCTGAAGTAGGACTTCTGCTCTGGGTGTGCTACTTTGCCCTAGAGCTGAAAGGCACAACGTGCAGGCTTCTTTCCAAAGGGCGAGTTGGGCCCCACAGCATCTTGCTTCCAGCTCTTTGGGAAGCTAAGAAACAACTCGCTCTGCACAGTGCTCTTACAGCCTACCGGGAACATCTCTTCCAAAGGCCTGTGAAACGCAGTTTCTTTGCAGGCCTGATCTGGCTGAAGTAGGACTTCTGCTCTGGGTGTGCTACTTTGCCCTAGAGCTGAAAGGCACAACGTGCAGGCTTCTTTCCAAAGGGCGAGTTGGGCCCCACAGCATCTTGCTTCCAGCTCTTTGGGAAGCTAAGAAACAACTCGCTCTGCACAGTGCTCTTACAGCCTACCGGGAACATCTCTTCCAAAGGCCTGTGAAACACAGTTTCTTTGCAGGCCTGATCTGGCTGAAGTAGGACTTCTGCTCTGGGTGTGCTACTTTGCCCTAGAGCTGAAAGGCACAACGTGCAGGCTTCTTTCCAAAGGGCGAGTTGGGCCCCACAGCATCTTGCTTCCAGCTCTTTGGGAAGCTAAGAAACCACTCGCTCTGCACAGTGCTCTTACAGCCTACCGGGAACATCTCTTCCAAAGGCCTGTGAAACGCAGTTTCTTTGCAGGCCTGATCTGGCTGAAGTAGGACTTCTGCTCTGGGTGTGCTACTTTGCCCTAGAGCTGAAAGGCACAACGTGCAGGCTTCTTTCCAAAGGGCGAGTTGGGCCCCACAGCATCTTGCTTCCAGCTCTTTGGGAACCTAAGAAACAACTCGCTCTGCACAGTGCTCTTACAGCCTACCGGGAACATCTCTTCCAAAGGCCTGTGAAACGCAGTTTCTTTGCAGGCCTGATCTGGCTGAAGTAGGACTTCTGCTCTGGGTGTGCTACTTTGCCCTAGAGCTGAAAGGCACAACGTGCAGGCTTCTTTCCAAAGGGCGAGTTGGGCCCCACAGCATCTTGCTTCCAGCTCTTTGGGAAGCTAAGAAACCACTCGCTCTGCACAGTGCTCTTACAGCCTAGTGGGAACATCTCTTCCAAAGGCCTGTGAAACGCAGTTTCTTTGCAGGCCTGATCTGGCTGAAGTAGGACTTCTGCTCTGGGTGTGCTACTTTGCCCTAGAGCTGAAAGGCACAACGTGCAGGCTTCTTTCCAAAGGGCGAGTTGGGCCCCACAGCATCTTGCTTCCAGCTCTTTGGGAAGCTAAGAAACAACTCGCTCTGCACAGTGCTCTTACAGCCTACTGGGAACATCTCTTCCAAAGGCCTGTGAAACGCAGTTTCTTTGCAGGCCTGATCTGGCTGAAGTAGGACTTCTGCTCTGGGTGTGCTACTTTGCCCTAGAGCTGAAAGGCACAACGTGCAGGCTTCTTTCCAAAGGGCGAGTTGGGCCCCACAGCATCTTGCTTCCAGCTCTTTGGGAAGCTAAGAAACAACTCGCTCTGCACAGTGCTCTTACAGCCTAGTGGGAACATCTCTTCCAAAGGCCTGTGAAACGCAGTTTCTTTGCAGGCCTGATCTGGCTGAAGTAGGACTTCTGCTCTGGGTGTGCTACTTTGCCCTAGAGCTGAAAGGCACAACGTGCAGGCTTCTTTCCAAAGGGCGAGTTGGGCCCCACAGCATCTTGCTTCCAGCTCTTTGGGAAGCTAAGAAACAACTCGCTCTGCACAGTGCTCTTACAGCCTACCGGGAACATCTCTTCCAAAGGCCTGTGAAACGCAGTTTCTTTGCAGGCCTGATCTGGCTGAAGTAGGACTTCTGCTCTGGGTGTGCTACTTTGCCCTAGAGCTGAAAGGCACAACGTGCAGGCTTCTTTCCAAAGGGCGAGTTGGGCCCCACAGCATCTTGCTTCCAGCTCTTTGGGAAGCTAAGAAACCACTCGCTCTGCACAGTGCTCTTACAGCCTACCGGGAACATCTCTTCCAAAGGCCTGTGAAACGCAGTTTCTTTGCAGGCCTGATCTGGCTGAAGTAGGACTTCTGCTCTGGGTGTGCTACTTTGCCCTAGAGCTGAAAGGCACAACGTGCAGGCTTCTTTCCAAAGGGCGAGTTGGGCCCCACAGCATCTTGCTTCCAGCTCTTTGGGAAGCTAAGAAACAACTCGCTCTGCACAGTGCTCTTACAGCCTAGTGGGAACATCTCTTCCAAAGGCCTGTGAAACGCAGTTTCTTTGCAGGCCTGATCTGGCTGAAGTAGGACTTCTGCTCTGGGTGTGCTACTTTGCCCTAGAGCTGAAAGGCACAACGTGCAGGCTTCTTTCCAAAGGGCGAGTTGGGCCCCACAGCATCTTGCTTCCAGCTCTTTGGGAAGCTAAGAAACAACTCGCTCTGCACAGTGCTCTTACAGCCTACCGGGAACATCTCTTCCAAAGGCCTGTGAAACGCAGTTTCTTTGCAGGCCTGATCTGGCTGAAGTAGGACTTCTGCTCTGGGTGTGCTACTTTGCCCTAGAGCTGAAAGGCACAACGTGCAGGCTTCTTTCCAAAGGGCGAGTTGGGCCCCACAGCATCTTGCTTCCAGCTCTTTGGGAAGCTAAGAAACCACTCGCTCTGCACAGTGCTCTTACAGCCTACCGGGAACATCTCTTCCAAAGGCCTGTGAAACGCAGTTTCTTTGCAGGCCTGATCTGGCTGAAGTAGGACTTCTGCTCTGGGTGTGCTACTTTGCCCTAGAGCTGAAAGGCACAACGTGCAGGCTTCTTTCCAAAGGGCGAGTTGGGCCCCACAGCATCTTGCTTCCAGCTCTTTGGGAAGCTAAGAAACAACTCGCTCTGCACAGTGCTCTTACAGCCTACCGGGAACATCTCTTCCAAAGGCCTGTGAAACGCAGTTTCTTTGCAGGCCTGATCTGGCTGAAGTAGGACTTCTGCTCTGGGTGTGCTACTTTGCCCTAGAGCTGAAAGGCACAACGTGCAGGCTTCTTTCCAAAGGGCGAGTTGGGCCCCACAGCATCTTGCTTCCAGCTCTTTGGGAAGCTAAGAAACCACTCGCTCTGCACAGTGCTCTTACAGCCTACCGGGAACATCTCTTCCAAAGGCCTGTGAAACGCAGTTTCTTTGCAGGCCTGATCTGGCTGAAGTAGGACTTCTGCTCTGGGTGTGCTACTTTGCCCTAGAGCTGAAAGGCACAACGTGCAGGCTTCTTTCCAAAGGGCGAGTTGGGCCCCACAGCATCTTGCTTCCAGCTCTTTGGGAAGCTAAGAAACAACTCGCTCTGCACAGTGCTCTTACAGCCTACCGGGAACATCTCTTCCAAAGGCCTGTGAAACGCAGTTTCTTTGCAGGCCTGATCTGGCTGAAGTAGGACTTCTGCTCTGGGTGTGCTACTTTGCCCTAGAGCTGAAAGGCACAACGTGCAGGCTTCTTTC
Source organism: Equus przewalskii (assembly GCF_037783145.1). Lineage (NCBI taxonomy): Eukaryota > Metazoa > Chordata > Mammalia > Perissodactyla > Equidae > Equus > Equus przewalskii. The sequence goes on from NW_027226958.1 coordinate 17,021, forward strand.
CAAAGGGCGAGTTGGGCCCCACAGCATCTTGCTTCCAGCTCTTTGGGAAGCTAAGAAACAACTCGCTCTGCACAGTGCTCTTACAGCCTACCGGGAACATCTCTTCCAAAGGCCTGTGAAACGCAGTTTCTTTGCAGGCCTGATCTGGCTGAAGTAGGACTTCTGCTCTGGGTGTGCTACTTTGCCCTAGAGCTGAAAGGCACAACGTGCAGGCTTCTTTCCAAAGGGCGAGTTGGGCCCCACAGCATCTTGCTTCCAGCTCTTTGGGAAGCTAAGAAACAACTCGCTCTGCACAGTGCTCTTACAGCCTACCGGGAACATCTCTTCCAAAGGCCTGTGAAACGCAGTTTCTTTGCAGGCCTGATCTGGCTGAAGTAGGACTTCTGCTCTGGGTGTGCTACTTTGCCCTAGAGCTGAAAGGCACAACGTGCAGGCTTCTTTCCAAAGGGCGAGTTGGGCCCCACAGCATCTTGCTTCCAGCTCTTTGGGAAGCTAAGAAACAACTCGCTCTGCACAGTGCTCTTACAGCCTACCGGGAACATCTCTTCCAAAGGCCTGTGAAACGCAGTTTCTTTGCAGGCCTGATCTGGCTGAAGTAGGACTTCTGCTCTGGGTGTGCTACTTTGCCCTAGAGCTGAAAGGCACAACGTGCAGGCTTCTTTCCAAAGGGCGAGTTGGGCCCCACAGCATCTTGCTTCCAGCTCTTTGGGAAGCTAAGAAACCACTCGCTCTGCACAGTGCTCTTACAGCCTACCGGGAACATCTCTTCCAAAGGCCTGTGAAACGCAGTTTCTTTGCAGGCCTGATCTGGCTGAAGTAGGACTTCTGCTCTGGGTGTGCTACTTTGCCCTAGAGCTGAAAGGCACAACGTGCAGGCTTCTTTCCAAAGGGCGAGTTGGGCCCCACAGCATCTTGCTTCCAGCTCTTTGGGAAGCTAAGAAACCACTCGCTCTGCACAGTGCTCTTACAGCCTACCGGGAACATCTCTTCCAAAGGCCTGTGAAACGCAGTTTCTTTGCAGGCCTGATCTGGCTGAAGTAGGACTTCTGCTCTGGGTGTGCTACTTTGCCCTAGAGCTGAAAGGCACAACGTGCAGGCTTCTTTCCAAAGGGCGAGTTGGGCCCCACAGCATCTTGCTTCCAGCTCTTTGGGAAGCTAAGAAACAACTCGCTCTGCACAGTGCTCTTACAGCCTACCGGGAACATCTCTTCCAAAGGCCTGTGAAACGCAGTTTCTTTGCAGGCCTGATCTGGCTGAAGTAGGACTTCTGCTCTGGGTGTGCTACTTTGCCCTAGAGCTGAAAGGCACAACGTGCAGGCTTCTTTCCAAAGGGCGAGTTGGGCCCCACAGCATCTTGCTTCCAGCTCTTTGGGAAGCTAAGAAACCACTCGCTCTGCACAGTGCTCTTACAGCCTACCGGGAACATCTCTTCCAAAGGCCTGTGAAACGCAGTTTCTTTGCAGGCCTGATCTGGCTGAAGTAGGACTTCTGCTCTGGGTGTGCTACTTTGCCCTAGAGCTGAAAGGCACAACGTGCAGGCTTCTTTCCAAAGGGCGAGTTGGGCCCCACAGCATCTTGCTTCCAGCTCTTTGGGAACCTAAGAAACCACTCGCTCTGCACAGTGCTCTTACAGCCTAGTGGGAACATCTCTTCCAAAGGCCTGTGAAACGCAGTTTCTTTGCAGGCCTGATCTGGCTGAAGTAGGACTTCTGCTCTGGGTGTGCTACTTTGCCCTAGAGCTGAAAGGCACAACGTGCAGGCTTCTTTCCAAAGGGCGAGTTGGGCCCCACAGCATCTTGCTTCCAGCTCTTTGGGAAGCTAAGAAACAACTCGCTCTGCACAGTGCTCTTACAGCCTACCGGGAACATCTCTTCCAAAGGCCTGTGAAACGCAGTTTCTTTGCAGGCCTGATCTGGCTGAAGTAGGACTTCTGCTCTGGGTGTGCTACTTTGCCCTAGAGCTGAAAGGCACAACGTGCAGGCTTCTTTCCAAAGGGCGAGTTGGGCCCCACAGCATCTTGCTTCCAGCTCTTTGGGAAGCTAAGAAACCACTCGCTCTGCACAGTGCTCTTACAGCCTACCGGGAACATCTCTTCCAAAGGCCTGTGAAACGCAGTTTCTTTGCAGGCCTGATCTGGCTGAAGTAGGACTTCTGCTCTGGGTGTGCTACTTTGCCCTAGAGCTGAAAGGCACAACGTGCAGGCTTCTTTCCAAAGGGCGAGTTGGGCCCCACAGCATCTTGCTTCCAGCTCTTTGGGAAGCTAAGAAACCACTCGCTCTGCACAGTGCTCTTACAGCCTACCGGGAACATCTCTTCCAAAGGCCTGTGAAACGCAGTTTCTTTGCAGGCCTGATCTGGCTGAAGTAGGACTTCTGCTCTGGGTGTGCTACTTTGCCCTAGAGCTGAAAGGCACAACGTGCAGGCTTCTTTCCAAAGGGCGAGTTGGGCCCCACAGCATCTTGCTTCCAGCTCTTTGGGAAGCTAAGAAACCACTCGCTCTGCACAGTGCTCTTACAGCCTACCGGGAACATCTCTTCCAAAGGCCTGTGAAACGCAGTTTCTTTGCAGGCCTGATCTGGCTGAAGTAGGACTTCTGCTCTGGGTGTGCTACTTTGCCCTAGAGCTGAAAGGCACAACGTGCAGGCTTCTTTCCAAAGGGCGAGTTGGGCCCCACAGCATCTTGCTTCCAGCTCTTTGGGAAGCTAAGAAACAACTCGCTCTGCACAGTGCTCTTACAGCCTACCGGGAACATCTCTTCCAAAGGCCTGTGAAACGCAGTTTCTTTGCAGGCCTGATCTGGCTGAAGTAGGACTTCTGCTCTGGGTGTGCTACTTTGCCCTAGAGCTGAAAGGCACAACGTGCAGGCTTCTTTCCAAAGGGCGAGTTGGGCCCCACAGCATCTTGCTTCCAGCTCTTTGGGAAGCTAAGAAACCACTCGCTCTGCACAGTGCTCTTACAGCCTACCGGGAACATCTCTTCCAAAGGCCTGTGAAACGCAGTTTCTTTGCAGGCCTGATCTGGCTGAAGTAGGACTTCTGCTCTGGGTGTGCTACTTTGCCCTAGAGCTGAAAGGCACAACGTGCAGGCTTCTTTCCAAAGGGCGAGTTGGGCCCCACAGCATCTTGCTTCCAGCTCTTTGGGAAGCTAAGAAACAACTCGCTCTGCACAGTGCTCTTACAGCCTACCGGGAACATCTCTTCCAAAGGCCTGTGAAACGCAGTTTCTTTGCAGGCCTGATCTGGCTGAAGTAGGACTTCTGCTCTGGGTGTGCTACTTTGCCCTAGAGCTGAAAGGCACAACGTGCAGGCTTCTTTCCAAAGGGCGAGTTGGGCCCCACAGCATCTTGCTTCCAGCTCTTTGGGAAGCTAAGAAACAACTCGCTCTGCACAGTGCTCTTACAGCCTACCGGGAACATCTCTTCCAAAGGCCTGTGAAACGCAGTTTCTTTGCAGGCCTGATCTGGCTGAAGTAGGACTTCTGCTCTGGGTGTGCTACTTTGCCCTAGAGCTGAAAGGCACAACGTGCAGGCTTCTTTCCAAAGGGCGAGTTGGGCCCCACAGCATCTTGCTTCCAGCTCTTTGGGAAGCTAAGAAACAACTCGCTCTGCACAGTGCTCTTACAGCCTACCGGGAACATCTCTTCCAAAGGCCTGTGAAACGCAGTTTCTTTGCAGGCCTGATCTGGCTGAAGTAGGACTTCTGCTCTGGGTGTGCTACTTTGCCCTAGAGCTGAAAGGCACAACGTGCAGGCTTCTTTCCAAAGGGCGAGTTGGGCCCCACAGCATCTTGCTTCCAGCTCTTTGGGAAGCTAAGAAACAACTCGCTCTGCACAGTGCTCTTACAGCCTACCGGGAACATCTCTTCCAAAGGCCTGTGAAACGCAGTTTCTTTGCAGGCCTGATCTGGCTGAAGTAGGACTTCTGCTCTGGGTGTGCTACTTTGCCCTAGAGCTGAAAGGCACAACGTGCAGGCTTCTTTCCAAAGGGCGAGTTGGGCCCCACAGCATCTTGCTTCCAGCTCTTTGGGAAGCTAAGAAACCACTCGCTCTGCACAGTGCTCTTACAGCCTACCGGGAACATCTCTTCCAAAGGCCTGTGAAACGCAGTTTCTTTGCAGGCCTGATCTGGCTGAAGTAGGACTTCTGCTCTGGGTGTGCTACTTTGCCCTAGAGCTGAAAGGCACAACGTGCAGGCTTCTTTCCAAAGGGCGAGTTGGGCCCCACAGCATCTTGCTTCCAGCTCTTTGGGAAGCTAAGAAACCACTCGCTCTGCACAGTGCTCTTACAGCCTACCGGGAACATCTCTTCCAAAGGCCTGTGAAACGCAGTTTCTTTGCAGGCCTGATCTGGCTGAAGTAGGACTTCTGCTCTGGGTGTGCTACTTTGCCCTAGAGCTGAAAGGCACAACGTGCAGGCTTCTTTCCAAAGGGCGAGTTGGGCCCCACAGCATCTTGCTTCCAGCTCTTTGGGAAGCTAAGAAACCACTCGCTCTGCACAGTGCTCTTACAGCCTACCGGGAACATCTCTTCCAAAGGCCTGTGAAACGCAGTTTCTTTGCAGGCCTGATCTGGCTGAAGTAGGACTTCTGCTCTGGGTGTGCTACTTTGCCCTAGAGCTGAAAGGCACAACGTGCAGGCTTCTTTCCAAAGGGCGAGTTGGGCCCCACAGCATCTTGCTTCCAGCTCTTTGGGAAGCTAAGAAACCACTCGCTCTGCACAGTGCTCTTACAGCCTACCGGGAACATCTCTTCCAAAGGCCTGTGAAACGCAGTTTCTTTGCAGGCCTGATCTGGCTGAAGTAGGACTTCTGCTCTGGGTGTGCTACTTTGCCCTAGAGCTGAAAGGCACAACGTGCAGGCTTCTTTCCAAAGGGCGAGTTGGGCCCCACAGCATCTTGCTTCCAGCTCTTTGGGAAGCTAAGAAACAACTCGCTCTGCACAGTGCTCTTACAGCCTACCGGGAACATCTCTTCCAAAGGCCTGTGAAACGCAGTTTCTTTGCAGGCCTGATCTGGCTGAAGTAGGACTTCTGCTCTGGGTGTGCTACTTTGCCCTAGAGCTGAAAGGCACAACGTGCAGGCTTCTTTCCAAAGGGCGAGTTGGGCCCCACAGCATCTTGCTTCCAGCTCTTTGGGAAGCTAAGAAACCACTCGCTCTGCACAGTGCTCTTACAGCCTACCGGGAACATCTCTTCCAAAGGCCTGTGAAACGCAGTTTCTTTGCAGGCCTGATCTGGCTGAAGTAGGACTTCTGCTCTGGGTGTGCTACTTTGCCCTAGAGCTGAAAGGCACAACGTGCAGGCTTCTTTCCAAAGGGCGAGTTGGGCCCCACAGCATCTTGCTTCCAGCTCTTTGGGAAGCTAAGAAACAACTCGCTCTGCACAGTGCTCTTACAGCCTACCGGGAACATCTCTTCCAAAGGCCTGTGAAACGCAGTTTCTTTGCAGGCCTGATCTGGCTGAAGTAGGACTTCTGCTCTGGGTGTGCTACTTTGCCCTAGAGCTGAAAGGCACAACGTGCAGGCTTCTTTCCAAAGGGCGAGTTGGGCCCCACAGCATCTTGCTTCCAGCTCTTTGGGAAGCTAAGAAACCACTCGCTCTGCACAGTGCTCTTACAGCCTACCGGGAACATCTCTTCCAAAGGCCTGTGAAACGCAGTTTCTTTGCAGGCCTGATCTGGCTGAAGTAGGACTTCTGCTCTGGGTGTGCTACTTTGCCCTAGAGCTGAAAGGCACAACGTGCAGGCTTCTTTCCAAAGGGCGAGTTGGGCCCCACAGCATCTTGCTTCCAGCTCTTTGGGAAGCTAAGAAACCACTCGCTCTGCACAGTGCTCTTACAGCCTACCGGGAACATCTCTTCCAAAGGCCTGTGAAACGCAGTTTCTTTGCAGGCCTGATCTGGCTGAAGTAGGACTTCTGCTCTGGGTGTGCTACTTTGCCCTAGAGCTGAAAGGCACAACGTGCAGGCTTCTTTCCAAAGGGCGAGTTGGGCCCCACAGCATCTTGCTTCCAGCTCTTTGGGAAGCTAAGAAACCACTCGCTCTGCACAGTGCTCTTACAGCCTACCGGGAACATCTCTTCCAAAGGCCTGTGAAACGCAGTTTCTTTGCAGGCCTGATCTGGCTGAAGTAGGACTTCTGCTCTGGGTGTGCTACTTTGCCCTAGAGCTGAAAGGCACAACGTGCAGGCTTCTTTCCAAAGGGCGAGTTGGGCCCCACAGCATCTTGCTTCCAGCTCTTTGGGAAGCTAAGAAACCACTCGCTCTGCACAGTGCTCTTACAGCCTACCGGGAACATCTCTTCCAAAGGCCTGTGAAACGCAGTTTCTTTGCAGGCCTGATCTGGCTGAAGTAGGACTTCTGCTCTGGGTGTGCTACTTTGCCCTAGAGCTGAAAGGCACAACGTGCAGGCTTCTTTCCAAAGGGCGAGTTGGGCCCCACAGCATCTTGCTTCCAGCTCTTTGGGAAGCTAAGAAACCACTCGCTCTGCACAGTGCTCTTACAGCCTACCGGGAACATCTCTTCCAAAGGCCTGTGAAACGCAGTTTCTTTGCAGGCCTGATCTGGCTGAAGTAGGACTTCTGCTCTGGGTGTGCTACTTTGCCCTAGAGCTGAAAGGCACAACGTGCAGGCTTCTTTCCAAAGGGCGAGTTGGGCCCCACAGCATCTTGCTTCCAGCTCTTTGGGAAGCTAAGAAACCACTCGCTCTGCACAGTGCTCTTACAGCCTACCGGGAACATCTCTTCCAAAGGCCTGTGAAACGCAGTTTCTTTGCAGGCCTGATCTGGCTGAAGTAGGACTTCTGCTCTGGGTGTGCTACTTTGCCCTAGAGCTGAAAGGCACAACGTGCAGGCTTCTTTCCAAAGGGCGAGTTGGGCCCCACAGCATCTTGCTTCCAGCTCTTTGGGAAGCTAAGAAACCACTCGCTCTGCACAGTGCTCTTACAGCCTACCGGGAACATCTCTTCCAAAGGCCTGTGAAACGCAGTTTCTTTGCAGGCCTGATCTGGCTGAAGTAGGACTTCTGCTCTGGGTGTGCTACTTTGCCCTAGAGCTGAAAGGCACAACGTGCAGGCTTCTTTCCAAAGGGCGAGTTGGGCCCCACAGCATCTTGCTTCCAGCTCTTTGGGAAGCTAAGAAACAACTCGCTCTGCACAGTGCTCTTACAGCCTACCGGGAACATCTCTTCCAAAGGCCTGTGAAACGCAGTTTCTTTGCAGGCCTGATCTGGCTGAAGTAGGACTTCTGCTCTGGGTGTGCTACTTTGCCCTAGAGCTGAAAGGCACAACGTGCAGGCTTCTTTCCAAAGGGCGAGTTGGGCCCCACAGCATCTTGCTTCCAGCTCTTTGGGAAGCTAAGAAACAACTCGCTCTGCACAGTGCTCTTACAGCCTACCGGGAACATCTCTTCCAAAGGCCTGTGAAACGCAGTTTCTTTGCAGGCCTGATCTGGCTGAAGTAGGACTTCTGCTCTGGGTGTGCTACTTTGCCCTAGAGCTGAAAGGCACAACGTGCAGGCTTCTTTCCAAAGGGCGAGTTGGGCCCCACAGCATCTTGCTTCCAGCTCTTTGGGAAGCTAAGAAACCACTCGCTCTGCACAGTGCTCTTACAGCCTACCGGGAACATCTCTTCCAAAGGCCTGTGAAACGCAGTTTCTTTGCAGGCCTGATCTGGCTGAAGTAGGACTTCTGCTCTGGGTGTGCTACTTTGCCCTAGAGCTGAAAGGCACAACGTGCAGGCTTCTTTCCAAAGGGCGAGTTGGGCCCCACAGCATCTTGCTTCCAGCTCTTTGGGAAGCTAAGAAACCACTCGCTCTGCACAGTGCTCTTACAGCCTACCGGGAACATCTCTTCCAAAGGCCTGTGAAACGCAGTTTCTTTGCAGGCCTGATCTGGCTGAAGTAGGACTTCTGCTCTGGGTGTGCTACTTTGCCCTAGAGCTGAAAGGCACAACGTGCAGGCTTCTTTCCAAAGGGCGAGTTGGGCCCCACAGCATCTTGCTTCCAGCTCTTTGGGAAGCTAAGAAACCACTCGCTCTGCACAGTGCTCTTACAGCCTACCGGGAACATCTCTTCCAAAGGCCTGTGAAACGCAGTTTCTTTGCAGGCCTGATCTGGCTGAAGTAGGACTTCTGCTCTGGGTGTGCTACTTTGCCCTAGAGCTGAAAGGCACAACGTGCAGGCTTCTTTCCAAAGGGCGAGTTGGGCCCCACAGCATCTTGCTTCCAGCTCTTTGGGAAGCTAAGAAACCACTCGCTCTGCACAGTGCTCTTACAGCCTACCGGGAACATCTCTTCCAAAGGCCTGTGAAACGCAGTTTCTTTGCAGGCCTGATCTGGCTGAAGTAGGACTTCTGCTCTGGGTGTGCTACTTTGCCCTAGAGCTGAAAGGCACAACGTGCAGGCTTCTTTCCAAAGGGCGAGTTGGGCCCCACAGCATCTTGCTTCCAGCTCTTTGGGAAGCTAAGAAACCACTCGCTCTGCACAGTGCTCTTACAGCCTACCGGGAACATCTCTTCCAAAGGCCTGTGAAACGCAGTTTCTTTGCAGGCCTGATCTGGCTGAAGTAGGACTTCTGCTCTGGGTGTGCTACTTTGCCCTAGAGCTGAAAGGCACAACGTGCAGGCTTCTTTCCAAAGGGCGAGTTGGGCCCCACAGCATCTTGCTTCCAGCTCTTTGGGAAGCTAAGAAACCACTCGCTCTGCACAGTGCTCTTACAGCCTACCGGGAACATCTCTTCCAAAGGCCTGTGAAACGCAGTTTCTTTGCAGGCCTGATCTGGCTGAAGTAGGACTTCTGCTCTGGGTGTGCTACTTTGCCCTAGAGCTGAAAGGCACAACGTGCAGGCTTCTTTCCAAAGGGCGAGTTGGGCCCCACAGCATCTTGCTTCCAGCTCTTTGGGAAGCTAAGAAACAACTCGCTCTGCACAGTGCTCTTACAGCCTACCGGGAACATCTCTTCCAAAGGCCTGTGAAACGCAGTTTCTTTGCAGGCCTGATCTGGCTGAAGTAGGACTTCTGCTCTGGGTGTGCTACTTTGCCCTAGAGCTGAAAGGCACAACGTGCAGGCTTCTTTCCAAAGGGCGAGTTGGGCCCCACAGCATCTTGCTTCCAGCTCTTTGGGAAGCTAAGAAACAACTCGCTCTGCACAGTGCTCTTACAGCCTACCGGGAACATCTCTTCCAAAGGCCTGTGAAACGCAGTTTCTTTGCAGGCCTGATCTGGCTGAAGTAGGACTTCTGCTCTGGGTGTGCTACTTTGCCCTAGAGCTGAAAGGCACAACGTGCAGGCTTCTTTCCAAAGGGCGAGTTGGGCCCCACAGCATCTTGCTTCCAGCTCTTTGGGAAGCTAAGAAACCACTCGCTCTGCACAGTGCTCTTACAGCCTACCGGGAACATCTCTTCCAAAGGCCTGTGAAACGCAGTTTCTTTGCAGGCCTGATCTGGCTGAAGTAGGACTTCTGCTCTGGGTGTGCTACTTTGCCCTAGAGCTGAAAGGCACAACGTGCAGGCTTCTTTCCAAAGGGCGAGTTGGGCCCCACAGCATCTTGCTTCCAGCTCTTTGGGAAGCTAAGAAACCAACTCGCTCTGCACAGTGCTCTTACAGCCTACCGGGAACATCTCTTCCAAAGGCCTGTGAAACGCAGTTTCTTTGCAGGCCTGATCTGGCTGAAGTAGGACTTCTGCTCTGGGTGTGCTACTTTGCCCTAGAGCTGAAAGGCACAACGTGCAGGCTTCTTTCCAAAGGGCGAGTTGGGCCCCACAGCATCTTGCTTCCAGCTCTTTGGGAAGCTAAGAAACCACTCGCTCTGCACAGTGCTCTTACAGCCTACCGGGAACATCTCTTCCAAAGGCCTGTGAAACGCAGTTTCTTTGCAGGCCTGATCTGGCTGAAGTAGGACTTCTGCTCTGGGTGTGCTACTTTGCCCTAGAGCTGAAAGGCACAACGTGCAGGCTTCTTTCCAAAGGGCGAGTTGGGCCCCACAGCATCTTGCTTCCAGCTCTTTGGGAAGCTAAGAAACAACTCGCTCTGCACAGTGCTCTTACAGCCTACCGGGAACATCTCTTCCAAAGGCCTGTGAAACGCAGTTTCTTTGCAGGCCTGATCTGGCTGAAGTAGGACTTCTGCTCTGGGTGTGCTACTTTGCCCTAGAGCTGAAAGGCACAACGTGCAGGCTTCTTTCCAAAGGGCGAGTTGGGCCCCACAGCATCTTGCTTCCAGCTCTTTGGGAAGCTAAGAAACCACTCGCTCTGCACAGTGCTCTTACAGCCTACCGGGAACATCTCTTCCAAAGGCCTGTGAAACGCAGTTTCTTTGCAGGCCTGATCTGGCTGAAGTAGGACTTCTGCTCTGGGTGTGCTACTTTGCCCTAGAGCTGAAAGGCACAACGTGCAGGCTTCTTTCCAAAGGGCGAGTTGGGCCCCACAGCATCTTGCTTCCAGCTCTTTGGGAAGCTAAGAAACCACTCGCTCTGCACAGTGCTCTTACAGCCTACCGGGAACATCTCTTCCAAAGGCCTGTGAAACGCAGTTTCTTTGCAGGCCTGATCTGGCTGAAGTAGGACTTCTGCTCTGGGTGTGCTACTTTGCCCTAGAGCTGAAAGGCACAACGTGCAGGCTTCTTTCCAAAGGGCGAGTTGGGCCCCACAGCATCTTGCTTCCAGCTCTTTGGGAAGCTAAGAAACCACTCGCTCTGCACAGTGCTCTTACAGCCTACCGGGAACATCTCTTCCAAAGGCCTGTGAAACGCAGTTTCTTTGCAGGCCTGATCTGGCTGAAGTAGGACTTCTGCTCTGGGTGTGCTACTTTGCCCTAGAGCTGAAAGGCACAACGTGCAGGCTTCTTTCCAAAGGGCGAGTTGGGCCCCACAGCATCTTGCTTCCAGCTCTTTGGGAAGCTAAGAAACCACTCGCTCTGCACAGTGCTCTTACAGCCTACCGGGAACATCTCTTCCAAAGGCCTGTGAAACGCAGTTTCTTTGCAGGCCTGATCTGGCTGAAGTAGGACTTCTGCTCTGGGTGTGCTACTTTGCCCTAGAGCTGAAAGGCACAACGTGCAGGCTTCTTTCCAAAGGGCGAGTTGGGCCCCACAGCATCTTGCTTCCAGCTCTTTGGGAAGCTAAGAAACAACTCGCTCTGCACAGTGCTCTTACAGCCTACCGGGAACATCTCTTCCAAAGGCCTGTGAAACGCAGTTTCTTTGCAGGCCTGATCTGGCTGAAGTAGGACTTCTGCTCTGGGTGTGCTACTTTGCCCTAGAGCTGAAAGGCACAACGTGCAGGCTTCTTTCCAAAGGGCGAGTTGGGCCCCACAGCATCTTGCTTCCAGCTCTTTGGGAAGCTAAGAAACAACTCGCTCTGCACAGTGCTCTTACAGCCTACCGGGAACATCTCTTCCAAAGGCCTGTGAAACGCAGTTTCTTTGCAGGCCTGATCTGGCTGAAGTAGGACTTCTGCTCTGGGTGTGCTACTTTGCCCTAGAGCTGAAAGGCACAACGTGCAGGCTTCTTTCCAAAGGGCGAGTTGGGCCCCACAGCATCTTGCTTCCAGCTCTTTGGGAAGCTAAGAAACCACTCGCTCTGCACAGTGCTCTTACAGCCTACCGGGAACATCTCTTCCAAAGGCCTGTGAAACGCAGTTTCTTTGCAGGCCTGATCTGGCTGAAGTAGGACTTCTGCTCTGGGTGTGCTACTTTGCCCTAGAGCTGAAAGGCACAACGTGCAGGCTTCTTTCCAAAGGGCGAGTTGGGCCCCACAGCATCTTGCTTCCAGCTCTTTGGGAAGCTAAGAAACCACTCGCTCTGCACAGTGCTCTTACAGCCTACCGGGAACATCTCTTCCAAAGGCCTGTGAAACGCAGTTTCTTTGCAGGCCTGATCTGGCTGAAGTAGGACTTCTGCTCTGGGTGTGCTACTTTGCCCTAGAGCTGAAAGGCACAACGTGCAGGCTTCTTTCCAAAGGGCGAGTTGGGCCCCACAGCATCTTGCTTCCAGCTCTTTGGGAAGCTAAGAAACCACTCGCTCTGCACAGTGCTCTTACAGCCTACCGGGAACATCTCTTCCAAAGGCCTGTGAAACGCAGTTTCTTTGCAGGCCTGATCTGGCTGAAGTAGGACTTCTGCTCTGGGTGTGCTACTTTGCCCTAGAGCTGAAAGGCACAACGTGCAGGCTTCTTTCCAAAGGGCGAGTTGGGCCCCACAGCATCTTGCTTCCAGCTCTTTGGGAAGCTAAGAAACCACTCGCTCTGCACAGTGCTCTTACAGCCTACCGGGAACATCTCTTCCAAAGGCCTGTGAAACGCAGTTTCTTTGCAGGCCTGATCTGGCTGAAGTAGGACTTCTGCTCTGGGTGTGCTACTTTGCCCTAGAGCTGAAAGGCACAACGTGCAGGCTTCTTTCCAAAGGGCGAGTTGGGCCCCACAGCATCTTGCTTCCAGCTCTTTGGGAAGCTAAGAAACCACTCGCTCTGCACAGTGCTCTTACAGCCTACCGGGAACATCTCTTCCAAAGGCCTGTGAAACGCAGTTTCTTTGCAGGCCTGATCTGGCTGAAGTAGGACTTCTGCTCTGGGTGTGCTACTTTGCCCTAGAGCTGAAAGGCACAACGTGCAGGCTTCTTTCCAAAGGGCGAGTTGGGCCCCACAGCATCTTGCTTCCAGCTCTTTGGGAAGCTAAGAAACAACTCGCTCTGCACAGTGCTCTTACAGCCTACCGGGAACATCTCTTCCAAAGGCCTGTGAAACGCAGTTTCTTTGCAGGCCTGATCTGGCTGAAGTAGGACTTCTGCTCTGGGTGTGCTACTTTGCCCTAGAGCTGAAAGGCACAACGTGCAGGCTTCTTTCCAAAGGGCGAGTTGGGCCCCACAGCATCTTGCTTCCAGCTCTTTGGGAAGCTAAGAAACCACTCGCTCTGCACAGTGCTCTTACAGCCTACCGGGAACATCTCTTCCAAAGGCCTGTGAAACGCAGTTTCTTTGCAGGCCTGATCTGGCTGAAGTAGGACTTCTGCTCTGGGTGTGCTACTTTGCCCTAGAGCTGAAAGGCACAACGTGCAGGCTTCTTTCCAAAGGGCGAGTTGGGCCCCACAGCATCTTGCTTCCAGCTCTTTGGGAAGCTAAGAAACCACTCGCTCTGCACAGTGCTCTTACAGCCTACCGGGAACATCTCTTCCAAAGGCCTGTGAAACGCAGTTTCTTTGCAGGCCTGATCTGGCTGAAGTAGGACTTCTGCTCTGGGTGTGCTACTTTGCCCTAGAGCTGAAAGGCACAACGTGCAGGCTTCTTTCCAAAGGGCGAGTTGGGCCCCACAGCATCTTGCTTCCAGCTCTTTGGGAAGCTAAGAAACCACTCGCTCTGCACAGTGCTCTTACAGCCTACCGGGAACATCTCTTCCAAAGGCCTGTGAAACGCAGTTTCTTTGCAGGCCTGATCTGGCTGAAGTAGGACTTCTGCTCTGGGTGTGCTACTTTGCCCTAGAGCTGAAAGGCACAACGTGCAGGCTTCTTTCCAAAGGGCGAGTTGGGCCCCACAGCATCTTGCTTCCAGCTCTTTGGGAAGCTAAGAAACCACTCGCTCTGCACAGTGCTCTTACAGCCTACCGGGAACATCTCTTCCAAAGGCCTGTGAAACGCAGTTTCTTTGCAGGCCTGATCTGGCTGAAGTAGGACTTCTGCTCTGGGTGTGCTACTTTGCCCTAGAGCTGAAAGGCACAACGTGCAGGCTTCTTTCCAAAGGGCGAGTTGGGCCCCACAGCATCTTGCTTCCAGCTCTTTGGGAAGCTAAGAAACAACTCGCTCTGCACAGTGCTCTTACAGCCTACCGGGAACATCTCTTCCAAAGGCCTGTGAAACGCAGTTTCTTTGCAGGCCTGATCTGGCTGAAGTAGGACTTCTGCTCTGGGTGTGCTACTTTGCCCTAGAGCTGAAAGGCACAACGTGCAGGCTTCTTTCCAAAGGGCGAGTTGGGCCCCACAGCATCTTGCTTCCAGCTCTTTGGGAAGCTAAGAAACAACTCGCTCTGCACAGTGCTCTTACAGCCTACCGGGAACATCTCTTCCAAAGGCCTGTGAAACGCAGTTTCTTTGCAGGCCTGATCTGGCTGAAGTAGGACTTCTGCTCTGGGTGTGCTACTTTGCCCTAGAGCTGAAAGGCACAACGTGCAGGCTTCTTTCCAAAGGGCGAGTTGGGCCCCACAGCATCTTGCTTCCAGCTCTTTGGGAAGCTAAGAAACCACTCGCTCTGCACAGTGCTCTTACAGCCTACCGGGAACATCTCTTCCAAAGGCCTGTGAAACGCAGTTTCTTTGCAGGCCTGATCTGGCTGAAGTAGGACTTCTGCTCTGGGTGTGCTACTTTGCCCTAGAGCTGAAAGGCACAACGTGCAGGCTTCTTTCCAAAGGGCGAGTTGGGCCCCACAGCATCTTGCTTCCAGCTCTTTGGGAAGCTAAGAAACAACTCGCTCTGCACAGTGCTCTTACAGCCTACCGGGAACATCTCTTCCAAAGGCCTGTGAAACGCAGTTTCTTTGCAGGCCTGATCTGGCTGAAGTAGGACTTCTGCTCTGGGTGTGCTACTTTGCCCTAGAGCTGAAAGGCACAACGTGCAGGCTTCTTTCCAAAGGGCGAGTTGGGCCCCACAGCATCTTGCTTCCAGCTCTTTGGGAAGCTAAGAAACAACTCGCTCTGCACAGTGCTCTTACAGCCTACCGGGAACATCTCTTCCAAAGGCCTGTGAAACGCAGTTTCTTTGCAGGCCTGATCTGGCTGAAGTAGGACTTCTGCTCTGGGTGTGCTACTTTGCCCTAGAGCTGAAAGGCACAACGTGCAGGCTTCTTTCCAAAGGGCGAGTTGGGCCCCACAGCATCTTGCTTCCAGCTCTTTGGGAAGCTAAGAAACCACTCGCTCTGCACAGTGCTCTTACAGCCTACCGGGAACATCTCTTCCAAAGGCCTGTGAAACGCAGTTTCTTTGCAGGCCTGATCTGGCTGAAGTAGGACTTCTGCTCTGGGTGTGCTACTTTGCCCTAGAGCTGAAAGGCACAACGTGCAGGCTTCTTTCCAAAGGGCGAGTTGGGCCCCACAGCATCTTGCTTCCAGCTCTTTGGGAAGCTAAGAAACCACTCGCTCTGCACAGTGCTCTTACAGCCTACCGGGAACATCTCTTCCAAAGGCCTGTGAAACGCAGTTTCTTTGCAGGCCTGATCTGGCTGAAGTAGGACTTCTGCTCTGGGTGTGCTACTTTGCCCTAGAGCTGAAAGGCACAACGTGCAGGCTTCTTTCCAAAGGGCGAGTTGGGCCCCACAGCATCTTGCTTCCAGCTCTTTGGGAAGCTAAGAAACAACTCGCTCTGCACAGTGCTCTTACAGCCTACCGGGAACATCTCTTCCAAAGGCCTGTGAAACGCAGTTTCTTTGCAGGCCTGATCTGGCTGAAGTAGGACTTCTGCTCTGGGTGTGCTACTTTGCCCTAGAGCTGAAAGGCACAACGTGCAGGCTTCTTTCCAAAGGGCGAGTTGGGCCCCACAGCATCTTGCTTCCAGCTCTTTGGGAAGCTAAGAAACAACTCGCTCTGCACAGTGCTCTTACAGCCTACCGGGAACATCTCTTCCAAAGGCCTGTGAAACGCAGTTTCTTTGCAGGCCTGATCTGGCTGAAGTAGGACTTCTGCTCTGGGTGTGCTACTTTGCCCTAGAGCTGAAAGGCACAACGTGCAGGCTTCTTTCCAAAGGGCGAGTTGGGCCCCACAGCATCTTGCTTCCAGCTCTTTGGGAAGCTAAGAAACAACTCGCTCTGCACAGTGCTCTTACAGCCTACCGGGAACATCTCTTCCAAAGGCCTGTGAAACGCAGTTTCTTTGCAGGCCTGATCTGGCTGAAGTAGGACTTCTGCTCTGGGTGTGCTACTTTGCCCTAGAGCTGAAAGGCACAACGTGCAGGCTTCTTTCCAAAGGGCGAGTTGGGCCCCACAGCATCTTGCTTCCAGCTCTTTGGGAAGCTAAGAAACAACTCGCTCTGCACAGTGCTCTTACAGCCTACCGGGAACATCTCTTCCAAAGGCCTGTGAAACGCAGTTTCTTTGCAGGCCTGATCTGGCTGAAGTAGGACTTCTGCTCTGGGTGTGCTACTTTGCCCTAGAGCTGAAAGGCACAACGTGCAGGCTTCTTTCCAAAGGGCGAGTTGGGCCCCACAGCATCTTGCTTCCAGCTCTTTGGGAAGCTAAGAAACAACTCGCTCTGCACAGTGCTCTTACAGCCTACCGGGAACATCTCTTCCAAAGGCCTGTGAAACGCAGTTTCTTTGCAGGCCTGATCTGGCTGAAGTAGGACTTCTGCTCTGGGTGTGCTACTTTGCCCTAGAGCTGAAAGGCACAACGTGCAGGCTTCTTTCCAAAGGGCGAGTTGGGCCCCACAGCATCTTGCTTCCAGCTCTTTGGGAAGCTAAGAAACAACTCGCTCTGCACAGTGCTCTTACAGCCTACCGGGAACATCTCTTCCAAAGGCCTGTGAAACGCAGTTTCTTTGCAGGCCTGATCTGGCTGAAGTAGGACTTCTGCTCTGGGTGTGCTACTTTGCCCTAGAGCTGAAAGGCACAACGTGCAGGCTTCTTTCCAAAGGGCGAGTTGGGCCCCACAGCATCTTGCTTCCAGCTCTTTGGGAAGCTAAGAAACAACTCGCTCTGCACAGTGCTCTTACAGCCTACCGGGAACATCTCTTCCAAAGGCCTGTGAAACGCAGTTTCTTTGCAGGCCTGATCTGGCTGAAGTAGGACTTCTGCTCTGGGTGTGCTACTTTGCCCTAGAGCTGAAAGGCACAACGTGCAGGCTTCTTTCCAAAGGGCGAGTTGGGCCCCACAGCATCTTGCTTCCAGCTCTTTGGGAAGCTAAGAAACAACTCGCTCTGCACAGTGCTCTTACAGCCTACCGGGAACATCTCTTCCAAAGGCCTGTGAAACGCAGTTTCTTTGCAGGCCTGATCTGGCTGAAGTAGGACTTCTGCTCTGGGTGTGCTACTTTGCCCTAGAGCTGAAAGGCACAACGTGCAGGCTTCTTTCCAAAGGGCGAGTTGGGCCCCACAGCATCTTGCTTCCAGCTCTTTGGGAAGCTAAGAAACAACTCGCTCTGCACAGTGCTCTTACAGCCTACCGGGAACATCTCTTCCAAAGGCCTGTGAAACGCAGTTTCTTTGCAGGCCTGATCTGGCTGAAGTAGGACTTCTGCTCTGGGTGTGCTACTTTGCCCTAGAGCTGAAAGGCACAACGTGCAGGCTTCTTTCCAAAGGGCGAGTTGGGCCCCACAGCATCTTGCTTCCAGCTCTTTGGGAAGCTAAGAAACCACTCGCTCTGCACAGTGCTCTTACAGCCTACCGGGAACATCTCTTCCAAAGGCCTGTGAAACGCAGTTTCTTTGCAGGCCTGATCTGGCTGAAGTAGGACTTCTGCTCTGGGTGTGCTACTTTGCCCTAGAGCTGAAAGGCACAACGTGCAGGCTTCTTTCCAAAGGGCGAGTTGGGCCCCACAGCATCTTGCTTCCAGCTCTTTGGGAAGCTAAGAAACAACTCGCTCTGCACAGTGCTAGCAATACGTGGCA
>NW_027226959.1:0-35667 GCF_037783145.1 Equus przewalskii
CTGTTACTTGGTTCCATTACGTATTGCTCCACCTGGCGGACACTCCGAAATCACCTGTCGCGCATGCCGGAACCACCTCTCAGACGTGCCGGAAGCACGTGCCGGACACACCGGAATCACCTACCGGACAGACCGGAACCATCTGCCGAGCACGCCGGAGCCACCCTTCGACTCGCTGGAACCACCTGCCGGACAGTCCAATATCAACTGCTGGCTATGCCAGAACCACCTGGGGGACCGTCCGGAATCACCTGCCAGCCATGGCGGAACCACCTCTCAGACGTACCAGAACCACCTCCCGGAGAAGCTGGAAACACGTCCTGGACAGTCTGGAACCACCTGCCGGCCAAGCCTGAACCACCTGCCAAGCACAACGGAACAACCTGCCAGACACGCCAAAATCACCTGCGTGTTATGCCAGAACCACTTGGAGGACTCTCTGGGATGACCTGCCGGGCATGCCGGAACCACCTCTCAGACGTGCCAGAACCATGTGGCGGACAGTCCGGAATCACCTGTTGGGCATGCGCAACCACCTCTGAGACGTACCAGAACCACATGCCGTGCAGGCTGGAACCACCTACCGGACAGACCGGAATCACCTTTCGGGCATGCCGGAACCACCTGTCAGATGTGCCAGAAACACGTGCCGGAGACGCCGGAAGCACCTGCCAAGCACGTTGGAACCACCTGCTCAACTCTCCTGAACCACCTGCCAGACATGCCAAAATCACCTGCCAACTATGCCAGAACCACTTGGCGAACACTCCGGAATCACTTGCCGGGCATGCAGGAACCACCTCTCAGACATGCCAGAACCCCGTGCCAATGACCCCGGAAGCACCAGCCGAGCACGCCGGAACCACCTGCTCGACTCGCCAGAACCACCTGCCGATCATGCAAAAATCACCTGCCGGCTACGCCACAACCAGTTGGTGAACACTTTGGAATCACCTGCCAGGCTTGCTGGAACCACCTGCCAGTCATGCCAAAATCACCTGCCAACTACGCCAGAACCGCTTGGCGGACACTGCGGAAACACCTGTCGGGCCGGCTGGAACCACATCTCAGACGTGCCAGAAACGTGTTCATGAGATGCTGGAACCACACCCCGAACAGACGGATACCACCTGCCAGAACCGCCTGAACCACCTGCTGAGCACGCCGGAACCACCTGCTCGACTCACCGGTACCACCTCCCTGACACGCCAAAATCACCTGCCGGGTATGCCAGAACCACCTGGCGGACACTACGGAATCACCTGCCGCGCATGCCGGAACCACCTCTCAGACGTGCCGGAAGCACGTGCCAGACACACCGGAAACACCTACCGGACAGACCGGAACCACCTGCCAAGAACGCTGGAGCCACCTGTTCGACTCGCTGGAACCACCTGCCGGACAGGCCAATATCAACTGCTGGCTATGCCAGAACCACCTGGGGGACAGTCCGGGATCACCTGCCAGCCATGGCGGAACCACCTCTCAGACGTACCAGAACCACCTGCCGGAGAAGCTGGAAACACGTCCTGGACAGACTGGAACCACGTGACGGCCATGCCTGAACCACCTGCCGGACACGCCAAAATCACCTGCGGGCTACGCCAGAACCACTTGGACGACTCTCCGAAATGACCTGCCGGGCATGTTGGAACCACCTCTCAGACGTGCCAGAAGCACGTGGCGGACAGTCCGGAATCACCTGTTGGGCATACGCAACCACCTCTGACACGTACCAGAACTACGTGCCGCGCACGCCGGAACCACCTACCGGACAGACCGGAATCAACTTTTGGGCATGCCGGAACCACCAGTCAGATGTGCCAGAAACACGTGCCGGAGACGCCGGAAGCACCTGCCGAGCACGTCGCAACCACCTGCTCAACTCGCCTGAACCACCTGCCGGACACGCCAAAATCACCTGCCCGCTACACCAGCACCACTTCGGGGACAAGCCGGAATCACGTGAGGGGCATGCCGGCACAGCCTCTCAGACTGAACCTCGTGCCGGACACCACAGAACCACCTGCCGGACAGACCGGAACCACCTGCCGGACACGCCGGAACCACCGGCTCGACCCGCCGGAACGACCGCTGGACATGCAAACTCACCTGCCGGCTACGCCGCAAACACTTGGCGAACACTCCGGAATCACCTGCCGGGCATGCCGGAACCACCTCTCAGATATGACAGTACCACGTGCCAATGACCCCGGAAGCACCTGCCGAGCACGCCGGAACCACCTGCTCGACTCACCAGAACCACCTGCCGGACAGGCAGAAATCACCTGCCGGCTACGCCACAACCAGTTGGGGAACACTTCAGAATCACCTGCCGGGCTTGCTGGAACCACCTGCCGGTCATGCCAAAATCACCTGCCAACTACGCCAGTACCACTTGGCGGACACTGCGGAAACACCTGTCGGGCCGGCTGGAACCACATCTCAGACGTGCCAGAAACGTGTTCATGAGATGCTGGAACCACACCCCGAACAGACGGATACCACCTGCCAGAACCGCCTGAACCACCTGCTGAGCACGCCGGAACCACCTGCTCGACTCACCGGTACCACCTCCCTGACACGCCAAAATCACCTGCTGGGTATACCAGAACCACTTGGCAGACACTCCGGAATCATCTGCCGGACATGCCGGAACCAGCTCTCAGACACACCAGAACCAAGTGCCGGAGACGCCGGAAGCACCTGCAGAGCATGCCGGAGCCACCTGCTCGACTCGCCAGAAACACCTGCCGGACACGCCAAAATCACCTGCCGGGTATGCCAGAACCACCTGGCGGACACTACGGAATCACCTGCCGCGCATGCCGGAACCACCTCTCAGACGTGCCGGAAGCACGTGCCAGACACGCCGGAAACACCTACCGGACACACCGGAACCACCTGCCAAGAACGCCGGAGCCACCTGTTCGACTCGCTGGAACCACCTGCCGGACAGGCCAATATCAACTGCTGGCTATGCCAGAACCACCTGGGGGACAGTCCGGGATCACCTGCCAGCCATGGCGGAACCACCTCTCAGACGTACCAGAACCACCTGCCGGAGAAGCTGGAAACACGTCCTGGACAGACTGGAACCAAGTGACGGCCATGCCTGAACCACCTGCCGGACACGCCAAAATCACCTGCGGGCTACGCCAGAACCACTTGGACGACTCTCCGAAATGACCTGCCGGGCATGTTGGAACCACCTCTCAGACGTGCCAGAAGCACGTGGCGGACAGTCCGGAATCACCTGTTGGGCATACGCAACCACCTCTGACACGTACCAGAACTACGTGCCGCGCACGCCGGAACCACCTACCGGACAGACCGGAATCAACTTTTGGGCATGCCGGAACCACCAGTCAGATGTGCCAGAAACACGTGCCGGAGACGCCGGAAGCACCTGCCGAGCACGTCGCAACCACCTGCTCAACTCGCCTGAACCACCTGCCGGACACGCCAAAATCACCTGCCCGCTACACCAGCACCACTTCGGGGACAAGCCGGAATCACGTGAGGGGCATGCCGGCACAGCCTCTCAGACTGAACCTCGTGCCGGACACCACAGAACCACCTGCCGGACAGACCGGAACCACCTGCCGGACACGCCGGAACCACCGGCTCGACCCGCCGGAACGACCGCTGGACATGCAAACTCACCTGCCGGCTACGCCGCAAACACTTGGCGAACACTCCGGAATCACCTGCCGGGCATGCCGGAACCACCTCTCAGATATGACAGTACCACGTGCCAATGACCCCGGAAGCACCTGCCGAGCACGCCGGAACCACCTGCTCGACTCGCCAGAACCACCTGCCGGACAGGCAGAAATCACCTGCCGGCTACGCCACAACCAGTTGGGGAACACTTCGGAATCACCTGCCGGGCTTGCTGGAACCACCTGCCGGTCATGCCAAAATCACCTGCCAACTACGCCAGTACCACTTGGCGGACACTGTGGAAACACCTGTCGGGCCGGCCGGAACCACATCTCAGACGTGCCAGAACCATGTGCATGAGATGCTGGAACCACACCCCGAACAGACGGAAAACACCTGCCAGAGCCGTCTGAACAACCTGCCGAGCACGCCGGAGCCACCTGCTCGACTCGCCGGAACCACCTACCTGACATGCCCAAATCACCAGCCGGGTATGCCAGAACCACTTGGCGGACACTCCGGAATCATCTGCCGGACATGCCGGAACCAGCTCTCAGACACACCAGAACCACGTGCCGGAGACGCCGGAAGCACCTGCCGAGCATGCCGGAGCCACCTGCTCGACTTGCCAGAAACACCTGCCGGACACGCCAAAATCACCTGACGGGTACGCCAGAACCACCTGGCGGACACTCCGAAATCACCTGTCGCGCATGCCGGAACCACCTCTCAGACGTGCCGGAAGCACGTGCCGGACACGCCGGAATCACCTACCGTACAGACCAGAACCACCTGCCGAGCACGCCGGAGCCACCTGTTCGACTCGCTGGAACCACCTGCCGGACAGGCCAATATCAACTGCTGGCTATGCCAGAACCACCTGGGGGACAGTCCGGGATCACCTTCCAGCCATGGCGGAACCACCTCTCAGACGTACCAGAACCACCTGCCGGAGAAGCTGGAAACACGTCCTGGACAGACTGGAACCACGTGACGGCCATGCCTCAACCACCTGCCGGACACGCCAAAATCACCTGCGGGCTACGCCAGAACCACTTGGACGACTCTCCGAAATGACCTGCCGGGCATGTTGGAACCACCTCTCAGACGTGCCAGAAGCACGTGGCGGACAGTCCGGAATCACCTGTTGGGCATACGCAACCACCTCTGACACGGACCAGAACTACGTGCCGCGCACGCCGGAACCACCTACCGGACAGACCGGAATCAACTTTTGGGCATGCCGGAACCACCAGTCAGATGTGCCGGAAACACGTGCCGGAGACGCCGGAAGCACCTGCCGAGCACGTCGCAACCACCTGCTCAACTCGCCTGAACCACCTGCCGGACACGCCAAAATCACCTGCCCGCTACACCAGCACCACTTCGGGGACAAGCCGGAATCACGTGAGGGGCATGCCGGCACAGCCTCTCAGACTGAACCTCGTGCCGGACACCACAGAACCACCTGCCGGACAGACCGGAACCACCTGCCGGACACGCCGGAACCACCGGCTCGACCCGCCGGAACGACCGCTGGACATGCAAAATCACCTGCCGGCTACGCCGCAAACACTTGGCGAACACTCAGGAATCACACGCCGGGCATGCCGGAACCACCTCTCAAATATGCCAGAACCACGTGCCAATGACCCCGGAAGCACCTGCCGAGCACGCCGGAACCACCTGCTCGACTCGCCAGAACCACCTGCCGGACACGCAGAAATCACCTGCCGGCTATGCCACAACCAGTTGGGGAACACTTCGGAATCACCTGCCGGGCTTGCTGGAACCACCTGCCGGTCATGCCAAAATCACCTGCCAACTACACAAGTACCACTTGGCGGAAACTGTGGAAACACCTGTCGGGCCGGCCGGAACCACATCTCAGACGTGCCAGAACCATGTGCATGAGATGCTGGAACCACACCCCGAACAGACGGAAAACACCTGCCAGACCCGTCTGAACAACCTGCCGAGCACGCCGGAGCCACCTGCTCGACTCGCCGGAACCACCTACCTGACATGCCCAAATCACCAGCCGGGTATTCCAGAACCACTTGGCGGACACTCCGAAATCATCTGCCGGACATGCCGGAACCAGCTCTCAGACACACCAGAACCACGTGCCGGAGACGCCGGAAGCACCTGCCGAGCATGCCGGAGCCACCTGCTCGACTCGCCAGAAACACCTGCCGGACACGCCAAAATCACCTGCCGGGTACGCCAGAACCACCTGGCGGACACTCCGAAATCACCTGTCGTGCATGCCGGAACCACCTCTCAGACGTGCCGGAAGCACGTGCCGGACACGCCGGAATCACCTACCAGACAGACCGGAACCACATGCCGAGCACGCCGGAGCCACCTGTTCGACTCGCTGGAACCACCTGCCGGACAGGCCAATATCAACTGCTGGCTATGCCAGAACCACCTGGGGCACGGTCCGGAATCGCCTGCCAGCCATGGCGGAACCACCTCTCAGACGTACCAGAACCACCTGCCGGAGAAGCTGGAAACACGTCCTGGACAGTCTGGAACCACCTGCCGGCCAAGCCTGAACCACCTGCCAAGCACAACGGAACAACCTGCCAGACACGCCAAAATCACCTGCGTGTTACGCCAGAACCACTTGGAGGACTGTCTGGGATGACCTGCCGGGCATGCCGGAACCACCTCTCAGACGTGCCAGAACCACCTGCCGGAGAAGCTCGAAACACGTCCTGGACAGACTGGAACCACGTGACGGCCATGCCTGAACCACCTGCCGGGCATGCCAAAATCACCTGCCGACTATGCCAGAACCACTTGGCGAACACTCCGGAATCACTTGCGGGGCATGCAGGAACCACCTCTCAGACATGCCAGAACCCCGTGCCAATGACCCCGGAAGCACCAGCCGAGCACGACGGAACCACCTGCTCGACTCGCCAGAACCACCTGCCGATCACGCAAAAATCACCTGCAGGCTATGCCACAACCAGTTGGTGAACACTTTGGAATCACCTGCCAGGCTTGCTGGAACCACCTGCCAGTCATGCCAAAATCACCTGCCAACTACGCCAGAACCGCTTGGCGGACACTGCGGAAACACCTGTCGGGCCGGCTGGAACCACATCTCAGACGTGCCAGAAACGTGTTCATGAGATGCTGGAACCACACCGCGAACAGACGGATACCACCTGCCAGAACCGCCTGAACCACGTGCTGAGCACGCCGGAAACACCTGCTCGACTCACCGGTACCACCTCCCTGACAGGCCAAAATCACCTGCTGGGTATGCCAGAACCACTGGGCGGACACTCCGGAATCATCTGCCGGACATGCCGGAACCAGCTCTCAGACACACCAGAACCAAGTGCCGGAGACTCCGGAAGCACCTGCCGAGCATGCCGGAGCCACCTGCTCGACTCGCCAGAAACACCTGCCGGACACGCCAAAATCACCTGCCGGGTATGCCAGAACCACCTGGCGGACACTACGGAATCACCTTCCGCGCATGCCGGAACCACCTCTCAGACGTGCCGGAAGAACATGCCAGACACGCCGGAAACACCTACCGGACAGACCGGAACCACCTGCCAAGAATGCCGGAGCCACCTGTTCGACTCGCTGGAACCACCTGCCGGACAGGCCAATATCAACTGCTGGCTATACCAGAACCACCTGGGGGACAGTCCGCGATCACCTGCCAGCCATGGCGGAACCACCTCTCAGACGTACCAGAACCACCTGCCGGAGAAGCTGGAAACACGTCCTGGACAGACTGGAACCACGTGACGGCCATGCCTGAACCACCTGCCGAGCACGGCGGAACCACCTGCCGGACACGCCAAAATCACCTGCGGGCTACGCCAGAACCACTTGGACGACTCTCCGCAATGACCTGCCGGGCATGTTGGAACCACCTCTCAGACGTGCCAGAAGCACGTGGCGGACAGTCCGGAATCACCTGTTGGGCATACGCAACCACCTCTGAGACGTACCAGAACCACGTGCCGTGCACGCCGGAACCACCTACCGGACAGACCGGAATCAACTTTTGGGCATGCCGGAACCACCAGTCAGATGTGCCAGAAACATGTGCCGGAGACGCCGGAAGCACCTGCCGAGCACGTCGCAACCACATGCTCAACTCGCCGGAACCAGCTGCCGGACACGCCAAAATCACCTGCCCGCTACACCAGCACCACTTCGGGGACAAGCCGGAATCACGTGAGGGGCATGCCGGCACAGCCTCTCAGACTGAACCTCGTGCCGGACACCACAGAACCACCTGCCGGACAGACCGGAACCACCTGCCCTACACGACGGAACCACCGGCTCGACCCGTCGGACCGACCGCTGGACATGCAAAATCACCTGCCGGCCACGCCGGAAACACTTGGCGAACACTCCGGAATCACCTGCCGGGCATGCCGGAACCACCTCTCAGATATGCCAGAACCACGTGCCAATGACCCCGGAAGCACCTGCCGAGCACCCCGGAAACACCTGCTCGACTCGCCAGAACCACCTGCCGGACACGCAAAAATCACCTGCCGGCTACGCCACAACCAGTTGGTGAACACTTTGGAATCACCTGCCAGGCTTGCTGGAACCACCTGCCAGTCATGCCAAAGTCACCTGCCAGCTACGCCAGAACCGCTTGGCGGACACTGCGGAAACACCTGTCGGGCCGGCTGGAACCACATCTCAGACGTGCCAGAAACGTGTTCATGAGATGCTGGAACCACACCCCGAACAGACGGATACCAGCTGCCAGAACCGCCTGAACCACCTGCTGAGCACGCCGGAACCACCTGCTCGACTCACCGGTACCACCTCCCTGACACGCCAAAATCACCTGCTGGGTATGCCAGAACCACTTGGCGGACACTCCGGAATCATCTGCCGGACATGCCGGAACCAGCTCTCAGACACACCAGAACCAAGTGCCGGAGACGCCGGATGCACCTGCCGAGCATGCCGGAGCCACCTGCTCGACTCGCCAGAAACACCTGCCGGACACGCCAAAATCACCTGCCGGGTATGCCAGAACCACCTGGCGGACACTACGGAATCACCTGCCGCGCATGCCGGAACCACCTCTCAGACGTGCCGGAAGCACGTGCCAGACACGCCGGAAACACCTACCGGACAGACCGGAACCACCTGCCGAGCACGCCGGAGCCACCTGTTCGACTCGCTGGAACCACCTGCCGGACAGGCCAATATCCACTGCTGGCTATGCCAGAGTCACCTGGGGGACCGTCCGGAATCACCTGCCAGCCATGGCGGAACCACCTCTCAGACGTACCAGAACCACCTGCCGGAGAAGCTGGAAACACGTCCTGGACAGTCTGGAACCACCTGCCGGCCAAGCCTGAACCACCTGCCAAGCACAACGGAACAACCTGCCAGACACGCCAAAATCACCTGCGTGCTATGCCAGAACCACTTGGAGGACTCTCTGGGATGACCTGCCGGGCATGCCGGAACCACCTCTCAGACGTGCCAGAACCATGTGGCGGACAGTCCGGAATCACCTGTTGGGCATGCGCAACCACCTCTGAGACGTACCAGAACCACATGCCGTGCAGGCTGGAACCACCTACCGGACAGACCGGAATCACCTTTCGGGCATGCCGGAACCACCTGTCAGATGTGCCAGAAACACGTGCCGGAGACGCCGGAAGCACCTGCCAAGCACGTTGGAACCACCTGCTCAACTCGCCTGAACCACGTGCCGGAGATGCCAAAATCACCTGCCGACTATGCCAGAACCACTTGGCGAACACTCCGGAATCACTTGCCGGGCATGCAGGAACCACCTCTCAGACATGACAGAACCCCGTGCCAATGACCCCGGAAGCACCTGCCGAGCACGCCGGATCCACCTGCTCGACTCGCCAGAACCACCTGCCGGACACGCAAAAATCACCTGCCGGCTACGCCACAACCAGTTGGGGAACACTTCGGAATCACCTGCCGGGCTTGCTGGAACCACCTGCCGGTCATGCCAAAATCACCTGCCAACTACGCCAGTACCACTTGGCGGACACTGTGGAAACACCTGTCGGGCCGGCCGGAACCACATCTCAGACGTGCCAGAACCATGTGCATGAGATGCTGGAACCACACCCCGAACAGACGGAAAACACCGGCCAGACCCGTCTGAACAACCTGCCGAGCACGCCGGAGCCACCTGCTCGACTCGCCGGAACCACCTACCTGACATGCCCAAATCACCAGCCGGGTATGCCAGAACCACTTGGCGGACACTCCGGAATCATCTGCCGGACATGCCGGAACCAGCTCTCAGACACACCAGAACCACGTGCCGGAGACTCCGGAAGCACCTGCCGAGCATGCCGGAGCCACCTGCTCGACTCGCCAGAAACACCTGCCGGACACGCCAAAATCACCTGCCGGGTACGCCAGAACTACCTGGCGGACACTCCGAAATCACCTGTCGCGCATGCCGGAACCACCTCTCAGACTTGCCGGAAGCACGTGCCGGACACGCCGGAATCACCTACCGGACAGACCGGAACCACCTGCCGAGCACGCCGGAGCCACCTGTTCGACTCGCTGGAACCACCTGCCGGACAGGCCAATATCAACTGCTGGCTATGCCAGAACCACCTGCGGGACAGTCCGGGATCACCTGCCAGCCATGGCGGAACCACCTCTCAGACGTACCAGAACCACCTGCCGGAGAAGCTGGAAACACGTCCTGGACAGACTGGAACCACGTGACGGCCATGCCTGAACCACCTGCCGAGCACGGCGGAACCACCTGCCGGACACGCCAAAATCACCTGCGGGCTACGCCAGAACCACTTGGACGACTCTCCGAAATGACCTGCCGGGCATGTTGGAACCACCTCTCAGACGTGCCAGAAGCACGTGCCAGACAGTCCGGAATCACCTGTTGGGCATACGCAAGCACCTCTGAGACGTACCAGAACCACGTGCCGTGCACGCCGGAACCACCTACCGGACAGACCGGAATCAACTTTTGGGCATGCCGGAACCACCAGTCAGATGTGCCAGAAACACGTGCCGGAGACGCCGGAAGCACCTGCCGAGCACGTCGCAACCACCTGCTCAACTCGCCTGAACCACCTGCCGGACACGCCAAAATCACCTGCCCGCTACACCAGCACCACTTCGGGGACAAGCCGGAATCACGTGAGGGGCATGCCGGCACAGCCTCTCAGACTGAACCTCGTGCCGGACACCACAGAACCACCTGCCGGACAGACCGGAACCACCTGCCGGACACGCCGGAACCACCGGCTCGACCCGCCGGAACGACCGCTGGACATGCAAAATCACCTGCCGGCTACGCCGGAAACACTTGGCAAACACTCCGGAATCACCTGCCGGGCATGCCGGAACCACCTCTCAGATATGCCAGAACCACGTGCCAATGAACCCGGAAGCACCTGCCGAGCACGCCGGAACCACCTGCTCGACTCGCCAGAACCACCTGCCGATCACGCAAAAATCACCTGCCGGCTACGCCACAACCAGTTGGTGAACACTTTGGAATCACCTGCCAGGCTTGCTGGAACCACCTGCCAGTCATGCCAAAATCACCTGCCAACTACGCCAGAACCGCTTGGCGGACACTGCGGAAACACCTGTCGGGCCGGCTGGAACCACATCTCAGACGTGCCAGAAACGTGTTCATGAGATGCTGGAACCACACCCCGAACAGACGGATACCACCTGCCAGAACCGCCTGAACCACCTGCTGAGCACGCCGGAACCACCTGCTCGACTCACCGGTACCACCTGCCTGACACGCCAAAATCACCTGCTGGGTATGCCAGAACCACTTGGCGGACACTCCGGAATCATCTGCCGGACATGCCGGAACCAGCTCTCAGACACACCAGAACCAAGTGCCGGAGACGCCGGAAGCACCTACCAAGCATGCCGGAGCCACCTGCTCGACTCGCCAGAAACACCTGCCGGACACGCCAAAATCACCTGCCGGGTATGCCAGAACCACCTGGCGGACACTACGGAATCACCTGCCGCACATGCCGGAACCACCTCTCCGACGTGCCGGAAGCACGTGCCAGACACGCCGGAAACACCTACCGGACAGACCGGAACCACCTGCCAAGAACGCCGGAGCCACCTGTTCGACTCGCTGGAACCACCTGCCGGACAGGCCAATATCAACTGCTGGCTATGCCAGAACCACCTGGGGGACAGTCCGGGATCACCTGCCAGCCATGGCGGAACCACATCTCAGACGTACCAGAACCACCTGCCGGAAAAGCTGGAAACACGTCCTGGACAGACTGGAACCACGTGACGGCCATGCCTGAACCACCTGCCGAGCACGGCGGAACCACCTGCCGGACACGCCAAAATCACCTGCGGGCTACGCCAGAACCACTTGGACGACTCTCCGAAATGACCTGCCGGGCATGTTGGAACCACCTCTCAGACGTGCCAGAAGCACGTGACGGACAGTCCGGAATCACCTGTTGGGCATACGCAACCACCTCTGACACGTACCAGAACCACGTGCCGTGCACGCCGGAACCACCTACCGGACAGACCGGAATCAACTTTTGGGCATGCCGGAACCACCAGTCAGATGTGCCAGAAACACGTGCCGGAGACGCCGGAAGCACCTGCCGAGCACGTCGCAACCACCTGCTCAACTCGCCTGAACCACCTGCCAGACACACCAAAATCACCTGCCCGCTACACCAGCACCACTTCGGGGACAAGACGGAATCACGTGAGGGGCATGCCGGCACAGCCTCTCAGACTGAACCTCGTGCCGGACACCACAGAACCACCTGCCGGACACGCCAAAATCACCTGCCGGGTATGCCAGAACCACCTGGTGGACACTACGGAATCACCTGCCGCACATGCCGGAACCACCTCTCCAACGTGCCGGAAGCACGTGCCAGACACGCCGGAAACACCTACCGGACAGACCGGAACCACCTGCCGGACACGCCGGAACCACCGGCTCGAGCCGCCGGAACGACCGCTGGACATGCAAAATCACCTGCCGGCTACGCTGGAAACACTTGGCGAACACTCCGGAATCACCTGCCGGGCATGCCGGAACCACCTCTCAGATAGGCCAGAACCACGTGCGAATGACCCCGGAAGCACCTGCCGAGCACACCGGAACCACCTGCTCCACTCGCCAGAACCACCTGCCGGACACGCAGAAATCACCTGCCGGCTACGCCACAACCAGTTGGGGAACACTTCGGAATCACCTGCCGGGCTTGCTGGAACCACCTGCCGGTCATGCCAAAATCACCTGCCAACTACGCCAGTACCACTTGGCGGACACTGTGGAAACACCTGTCGGGCCGGCCGGAACCACATCTCAGACGTGCCAGAACCATGTGCATGAGATGCTGGAACCACACCCCGAACAGACGGAAAACACCGGCCAGACCCGTCTGAACAACCTGCCGAGCACGCCGGAGCCACCTGCTCGACTCGCCGGAACCACCTACCTGACATGCCCAAATCACCAGCCGGGTATGCCAGAACCACTTGGCGGACACTCCGGAATCATCTGCCGGACATGCCGGAACCAGCTCTCAGACACACCAGAACCACGTGCCGGAGACGCCGGAAGCACCTGCCGAGCATGCCGGAGCCACCTGCTCGACTCGCCAGAAACACCTGCCGGACACGCCAAAATCACCTGCCGGGTACGCCAGAACTACCTGGCGGACACTCCGAAATCACCTGTCGCGCATGCCGGAACCACCTCTCAGACTTGCCGGAAGCACGTGCCGGACATGCCGGAATCACCTACCGGACAGACCGGAAACACCTGCCGAGCACGCCGGAGCCACCTGTTCGACTCGCTGGAACCACCTGCCGGACAGGCCAATATCAACTGCTGGCTATGCCAGAACCACCTGCGGGACAGTCCGGGATCACCTGCCAGCCATGGCGGAACCACCTCTCAGACGTACCAGAACCACCTGCCGGAGAAGCTGGAAACACGTCCTGGACAGACTGGAACCACGTGACGGCCATGCCTGAACCACCTGCCGAGCACGGCGGAACCAACTGCCGGACACGCCAAAATCACCTGCGGGCTACGCCAGAACCACTTGGACGACTCTCCGAAATGACCTGCCGGGCATGTTGGAACCACCTCTCAGACGTGCCAGAAGCACGTGGCGGACAGTCCGGAATCACCTGTTGGGCATACGCAAGCACCTCTGAGACGTACCAGAACCACGTGCCGTGCACGCCGGAACCACCTACCGGACAGACCGGAATCCACTTTTGGGCATGCCGGAACCACCAGTCAGATGTGCCAGAAACACGTGCCGGAGACGCCGGAAGCACCTGCCGAGCACGTCGCAACCACCTGCTCAACTCGCCTGAACCACCTGCCGGACACGCCAAAATCACCTGCCCGCTACACCAGCACCACTTCGGGGACAAGCCGGAATCACGTGAGGGGCATGCCGGCTCAGCCTCTCAGACTGAACCTCGTGCCGGACACCACAGAACCACCTGCCGGACAGACCGGAACCACCTGCCGGACACGCCGGAACCACCGGCTCGACCCGCCGGAACCACCGCTGGACATGCAAAATCACCTGCCGGCTACGCCGGAAACACTTGGCGAACACTCCAGAATCACCTGCCGGGCATGCCGGAACCACCTCTCAGATATGCCAGAACCACGTGTCAATGACCCCGGAAGCACCTGCCGAGCACGCCGGAACCACCTGCTCGACTCGCCAGAACCACCTGCCGGACACGCAGAAATCACCTGCCGGCTACGCCACAACCAGTTGGGGAACACTTCGGAATCACCTGCCGGGCTTGCTGGAACCACCTGCCGGTGATGCCAAAATCACCTGCCAACTACGCCAGAACCGCTTGGCGGACACTGTGGAAACACCTGTCGGCCCGGCTGGAACCACATCTCAGACGTGCCAGAAACGTGTTCATGAGATGCTGGAACCACACCCCGAACAGAAGGATACCACCTGCCAGAACCGCCTGAACCACCTGCTGAGCACGCCGGAACCACCTGCTCGACTCACCGGCACCACATCCCTGACACGCCAAAATCACCTGCTGGGTATGCCAGAACCACTTGTCGGACACACCAGAATCATCTGCCGGACATGCCGGAACCAGCTCTCAGACACAGCAGAACCACGTGCCCTAGACGCAGGAAGCACCTGCAGAGCATGCCGGAGCCACCTGCTCGACTCGCCAGAAACACCTGCCGGACACGCCAAAATCACCTGCCGGGTACGCCAGAACCACCTGGCGGACACTACGGAATCACCTGCCGCGCATGCCGGAACCACCTCTCAGACGTGCCGGAAGCACATGCCAGACACGCCGGAAACACCTACCGGACAGACCGGAACCACCTGCCAAGAACGCCAGAGACACCTGTTCGACTCGCTGGAACCACCTGCCGGACAGGCCCATATCAACTGCTGGCTATGCCAGAACCACCTGGGGGACAGTCCGGGATCACCTGCAAGCCATGGGGGAACCACCTCTCAGACGTACCAGAACCACCTGCCGGAGAAGCTGGAAACACGTCCTGGACAGACTGGAACCACGTGACGGCCATTCCTGAACCACCTGCCGAGCACGGCGGAACCACCTGCCGGACACGCCAAAATCACCTGCGGGCTACGCCAGAACCACTTGGACGACTCTCCGAAATGACCTGCCGGGCATGTTGGAACCACCTCTCAGACGTGCCAGAAGCACGTGGCGGACAGTCCGGAATCACCTGTTGGGCATACGCAACCACCTCTGACACGTACCAGAACTACGTGCCGTGCACGCTGGAACCACCTACCGGACAGACCGGAATCACCATTTGGGCATGCCGGAACCACCAGTCAGATGTGCCAGAAACACGTGCCGGAGACGCCGGAAGCACCTGCCGAGCACGTCGCAACCACCTGCTCAACTCGCCTGAACCACCTGCCGGACACGCCAAAATCACCTGCCCGCTACACCAGCACCACTTCGGGGACAAGCCGGAATCACGTGAGGGGCATGCCGGCACAGCCTCTCAGACTGAACCTCGTGCCGGACACCACAGAACCACCTGCCGGACAGACCGGAACCACCTGCCGGACACGCCGGAACCACGGGCTCGACCCGCCGGAACGACCGCTGGACATGCAAAATCACCTGCCGGCTACGCCGGAAACACTTGGCGAACACTCCGGAAGCACCTGCCGAGCACGCCGGAACCACCTGCTCGACTCGCCAGAAGCACCTGCCGGACACGCAAAAATCACTTGCCGGCTACGCCACAACCAGTTGGGGAACACTTCGGAATCACCTGCCGGGCTTGCTGGAACCACCTGCCGGTCATGCCAAAATCACCTGCCAACTACGCCAGTACCACTTGGCGGACACTGTGGAAACACCTGTCGGGCCGGCCGGAACCACATCTCAGACGTGCCAGAACCATGTGCATGAGATGCTTTAACCACACCCCGAAGAGACGGAAAACACCTGCCAGACCCGTCTGAACAACCTGCCGAGCACGCCGGAGCCACCTGCTCGACTCGCCGGAACCACCTACCTGACATGCCCAAATCACCAGCCGGGTATGCCAGAACCACTTGCCGGACACTCCGGAATCATCTGCCGGACATGCCGGAACCAGCTCTCAGACACACCAGAACCACGTGCCGGAGACGCCGGAAGCACCTGCCGAGCATGCCGGAGCCACCTGCTCGACTCGCCAGAAACAGCTGCCGGACACGCCAAAATCACCTGCCGGGTACGCCAGAACCACCTGGCGGACACTCCGAAACCACCTGTCGCGCATGCCGGAACCACCTCTCAGACGTGCCGGAAGCACGTGCCGGACACGCCGGAAACACCTACCGGACAGACCGGAACCACCTGCCAAGAACGCCGGAGCCACCTGTTCGACTCGCTGGAACCACCTGCCGGACAGGCCAATATCAACTGCTGGCTATGCCAGAACCACCTGGGGGACAGTCCGGGATCACCTGCCAGCCATGGCGGAACCACCTCTCAGACGTACCAGAACCACCTGCCGGAGAAGCTGGAAACACGTCCTGGACAGACTGGAACCACGTGACGGCCATGCCTGAACCACCTGCCGGACACGCCAAAATCACCTGCGGGCTACGCCAGAACCACTTGGACGACTCTCCGAAATGACCTGCCGGGCATGTTGGAACCACCTCTCAGACGTGCCAGAAGCACGTGGCGGACAGTCCGGAATCACCTGTTGGGCATACGCAACCACCTCTGACACGTACCAGAACCACGTGCCGCGCACGCCGGAACCACCTACCAGACAGACCGGAATCAACTTTTGGGCATGCCGGAACCACCAGTCAGATGTCCCAGAAACACGTGCCGGAGACGCCGGAAGCACCTGCCGAGCACGTCGCAACCACCTGCTCAACTCGCCGGAACCACCTGCCGGACACGCCAAAATCACCTGCCCGCTACACCAGCACCACTTCGGGGACAAGCCGGAATCACGTGAGGGGCATGCCGGCACAGCCTCTCAGACTGAACCTCGTGCCGGACACCACAGAACCACCTGCCGGACAGACCGGAACCACCTGCCGGACACGCCGGAACCACCGGCTCGACCCGCCGGAACGACCGCTGGACATGCAAACTCACCTGCCGGCTACGCCGCAAACACTTGGCGAACACTCCGGAATCACCTGCCGGGCATGCCGGAACCACCTCTCAGATATGCCAGAACCACGTGCCAATGACCCCAGAAGCACCTGCCGAGCACGCCGGAATCACCTGGTCGACTCGCCAGAACCATCTGCCGGACACGCAGAAATCACCTGCCGGCTACGCCACAACCAGTTGGGGAACACTTCGGAATCACCTGCCGGGCTTGCTGGAACCACCTGCCGGTCATGCCAAAATCACCGGCCAACTACGCCAGTACCACTTGGCGGACACTGTGGAAACACCTGTCGGGCCGGCCGGAACCACATCTCAGACGTGCCAGAACCATGTGCATGAGATGCTGGAACCACACCCCGAACAGACGGAAAACACCTGCCAGACCCGTCTGAACAACCTGCCGAGCACGCCGGAGCCACCTGCTCGACTCGCCGGAACCAACTACCTGACATGCCAAAATCACCAGCCGGGTATTCCAGAACCACTTAGCGGACACTCCGAAATCATCTGCCGGACATGCCGGAACCAGCTCTCAGACACACCAGAACCACGTGCCGGAGACGCCGGAAACACCTGCCGAGCATGCCGGAGCCACCTGTTCGACTCGCTGGAACCACCTGCCGGACAGGCCAATATCAACTGCTGGCTATGCCAGAACCACCTGGGGGACGGTCCGGAATCGCCTGCCAGCCATGGCGGAACCACCTCTCAGACGTACCAGAACCACCTGCCGGAGAAGCTCGAAACACGTCCTGGACAGACTGGAACCACGTGACGGCCATGCCTGAACCACCTGCCGAGCACGGCGGAACCACCTGCCGGACACGCCAAAATCACCTGCGGGCTACGCCACAACCTCTTGGACGACTCTCCGAAATGACATGCCTGGCATGTTGGAAACACCTCTCAGACGTGCCAGAAGCACGTGGCGGACAGTCCGTAATCACCTGTTGGGCATACGCAACCACCTCTGAGACGTACCAGAACCACGTGCCGTGCACGCCGGAACCACCTACCGGACAGACCGGAATCAACTTTTGGGCATGCCGGAACCACCAGTCAGATGTGCCAGAAACACGTGCCGGAGACGCCGGAAGCACCTGCCGAGCATGTCGCAACCACCTGCTCAACTCGCCGGAACCACCTGCCGGGCACGCCAAAATCACCTGCCCGCTACACCAGCACCACTTCGGGGACAAGCCGGAATCACGTGAGGGGCATGCCGGCACAGCCTCTCAGACTGAACCTCGTGCCGGACACCACAGAACCACCTGCCGGACAGACCGGAACCACCTGCCGGACACGCCGGAACCACCGGCTTGACCCGCCGGAACGACCGCTGGACATGCAAAATCACCTGCCGGCTATGCCGGAAACACTTGGCGAACACTCCGGAATCACCTGCCGGGCATGCCGGAACCACCTCTCAGATATGACAGTACCACGTGCCAATGACCCCGGAAGCACCTGCCGAGCACGCCGGAACCACCTGCTCGACTCACCAGAACCACCTGCCGGACACGCAGAAATCACCTGCCGGCTACGCCACAACCAGTTGGGGAACACTTCGGAATCACCTGCCAGGCTTGCTGGAACCACCTGCCAGTCATGCCAAAATCACCTGCCAACTACGCCAGTACCACTTGGCGGACACTGTGGAAACACCTGTCGGGCCGGCCGGAACCACATCTCAGACGTGCCAGAACCATGTGCATGAGATGCTGGAACCACACCCCGAACAGACGGAAAACACCTGCCAGACCCGTCTGAACAACCTGCCGAGCACGCCGGAGCCACCTGCTCGACTCGCCGGAACCACCTACCTGACATGCCCAAATCACCAGCCGGGTATGCCAGAACCACTTGGCGGACACTCCGGAATCATCTGCCGGACATGCCGGAACCAGCTCTCAGACACACCAGAACCACGTGCCGGAGACGCCGGAAGCACCTGCCGAGCATGCCGGAGCCACCTGCTCGACTCGCCAGAAACACCTGCCGGACACGCCAAAATCACCTGCCGGGTACGCCAGAACCACCTGGCGGACACTCCGAAATCACCTGTCGCGCATGCCGGAACCACCTCTCAGACGTGCCGGAAGCACGTGCCGGACACGCCGGAACCACCTACCGGACAGACCGGAACCACCTGCCGAGCACGCCGGAGCCACCTGTTCGACTCGCTGGAACCACCTGCCGGACAGGCCAATATCAACTGCTGGCTATGCCAGAACCACCTGGGGGACCGTCCGGAATCACCTGCCAGCCATGGCGGAACCACCTCTCAGACGTACCAGAACCACCTGCCGGAGAAGCTGGAAACACGTCCTCGAAAGTCTGGAACCACCTGCCGGCCAAGCCTGAACCACCTGCCAAGCACAACGGAACAACCAGCCAGACACGCCAAAATCACCTGCGTGTTATGCCAGAACCACTTGGAGGACTCTCTGGGATGACCTGCCGGGCATGCCGGAACCACCTCTCAGACGTGCCAGAACCATGTGGCGGACAGTCCGGAATCACCTGTTGGGCATGCGCAACCACCTCTGAGACGTACCAGAACCACATGCCGTGCAGGCTGGAACCACCTACCGGACAGACCGGAATCACCTTTCGGGCATGCCGGAACCACCTGTCAGATGTGCCAGAAACACGTGCCGGAGACGCCGGAAGCACCTGCCAAGCACGTTGGAACCACCTGCTCAACTCGCCTGAACCACCTGCCGGACATGCCAAAATCACCTGCCGACTATGCCAGAACCACTTGGCAAACACTCCGGAATCACTTGCCGGGCATCCAGGAACCACCTCTCAGACATGCCAGAACCCCGTGCCAATGACCCCGGAAGCACCAGCCGAGCACGCCGGAACCACCTGCTCGACTCGCCAGAACCACCTGCCGATCACGCAAAAATCACCTGCCGGCTACGCCACAACCAGTTGGTGAACACTTTGGAATCACCTGCCAGGCTTGCTGGAACCACCTGCCGGTCATGCGAAAATCACCTGCCAACTACGCCAGAACCGCTTGGCGGACACTGCGGAAACACCTGTCGGGCTGGCTGGAACCACATCTCAGACGTGCCAGAAACGTGTTCATGAGATGCTGGAACCACACCCCGAACAGACGGATACCACCTGCCAGAACCGCCTGAACCACCTGCTGAGCACGCCGGAACCACCTGCTCGACTCACCGGTACCACCTCCCTGACACGCCAAAATCACCTGCTGGGTATACCAGAACCACTTGCCAGACACTCCGGAATCATCTGCCGGACATGCCGGAACCAGCTCTCAGACACACCAGAACCAAGTGCCGGAGACGCCGGAAGCACCTGCCGAGCATGCCGGAGCCACCTGCTCGACTCGCCAGAAACACCTGCCGGACACGCCAAAATCACCTGCCGGGTACGCCAGAACCACCTGGCGGACACTCCGAATTCACCTGCCGCGCATGCCGGAACCACCTCTCAGACGTGCCGGAAGCACGTGCCAGACACGCCGGAAACACCTACCGGACAGACCGGAGCCACCTGCCAAGAACGCCGGAGCCACCTGTTCGACTCGCTGGAACCACCTGCCGGACAGGCCAATATCAACTGCTGGCTATGCCAGAACCACCTGGGGGACAGTCCGGGATCACCTGCCAGCCATGGCGGAACCACCTCTCAGACGTACCAGAACCACCTGCCGGAGAAGCTCGAAACACGTCCTGGACAGACTGGAACCACGTGACGGCCATGCCTGAACCAACTGCCGGGCACGCCAAAATCACCTGCGGGCTACGCCAGAACCACTTGGACGACTCTCCGAAATGACCTGCCGGGCATGTTGGAACCACCTCTCAGACGTGCCAGAAGCACGTGGCGGACAGTCCGGAATCACCTGTTGGGCATACGCAACCACCTCAGAGACGTACCAGAACCACGTGCCGTGCACGCTGGAACCACCTACCGGACAGACCGGAATCAACTTTTGGGCATGCCGGAACCACCAGTCAGATATGCCAGAAACAAGTGCCGGAGACGCCGGAAGCACCTGCCGAGCACGTCGCAACCACCTGCTCAACTCGCTTGAACCACCTGCCGGACACGCCAAAATCACCTGCCGGCTACACCAGCACCACTTCGGGGACAAGCCGGAATCACGTGAGGGGCATGCCGGCACAGCCTCTCAGACTGAACCTCGTGCTGGACACCACAGAACCACCTGCCGGACAGACCGGAACCACCTGCCGGACACGCCGGAACCACCGGCTCGACCCGCCGGAACGACCTCTGGACATGCAAAATCACCTGCCGGCTACGCCGGAAACGCTTGGCGAACACTCCGGAATCACCTGCCGGGCATGCCGGAACCACCTCTCAGATATGCCAGAACCACGTGCCAATGACCCCGGAAGCACCTGCCGAGCACGCCGGAACCACCTGCTCGACTCGCCAGAACCACCTGCCGGACACGCAGAAATCACCTGCCGGCTACGCCACAACCAGTTGGGGAACACTTCGGAATCACCTGCCGGGCTTGCTGGAACCACCTGCCGGTCATGCCAAAATCACCTGCCAACTACGCCAGTACCACTTGGCGGACACTGTGGAAACACCTGTCGGGCCGGCCGGAACCACATCTCAGACGTGCCAGAACCATGTGCATGAGATGCTGGAACCACACCCCGAACAGAAGGAAAACACCTGCCAGACCCGTCTGAACAACCTGCCGAGCATGCCGGAGCCAACTACCTGACATGCCGAAATCACCAGCCTGGTATGCCAGAACCACTTGGCGGACACTCCGGAATCATGTGCCGGACATGCCGGAACCAGCTCTCATACACACCAGAACCAACTGCCGGAGACGCCGGAAGCACCTGCCGAGAACGCCGGAACCACCTGCTCGACTCGCCAGAACCACCTGCCGGACACGCAAAAATCACCTGCCGGCTACGCCACAACCAGTTGGGGAACACTTCGGAATCACCTGCCGGGCTTGCTGGAACCACCTGCCGGTCATGCCAAAATCACCGGCCAACTACGCCAGTACCACTTGGCGGACACTGTGGAAACACCTGTCGGGCCGGCCGGAACCACATCTCAGACGTGCCAGAACCATGTGCATGAGATGCTGGAACCACACCCCGAACAGACGGAAAACACCTGCCAGACCCGTCTGAACAACCTGCCGAGCACGCCGGAGCCACCTGCTCGACTCGCCGGAACCACCTACCTGACATGCCCAAATCACCAGCCGGGTATGCCAGAACCACTTGGCGGACACTCCGGAATCATCTGCCGGACATGCCAGAACCAGCTCTCAGACACACCAGAACCACGTGCAGGAGACACCGGAAGCACCTGCCGAGCATGCCGGAGCCACCTGCTCGACTCGCCAGAAACACCTGCCGGACACGCCAAAATCACCTGCCGGGTACGCCAGAACCACCTGGCGGACACTCCGAAATCACCTGTCGCGCATGCCGGAACCACCTCTCAGACGTGCCGGAAGCACGTGCCGGACACGCCGGAATCACCTACCGGACAGACCGGAACCACCTGCCGAGCACGCCGGAGCCACCTGTTCGACTCGCTGGAACCACCTGCCGGACAGGCCAATATCAACTGCTGGCTATGCCAGAACCACCTGGGGGACGGTCCGGAATCGCCTGCCAGCCATGGCGGAACCACCTCTCAGACGTACCAGAACCACCTGCCGGAGAAGCTGGAAACACGTCCTGGACAGTCTGGAACCACCTGCCGGCCAAGCCTGAACCACCTGCCAAGCACAACGGAACAACCTGCCAGACACGCCAAAATCACCTGCGTGTTATGCCAGAACCACTTGGAGGACTCTCTGGGATGACCTGCCGGGCATGCCGGAACCACCTCTCAGACGTGCCAGAACCATGTGGCGGACAGTCCGGAATCACCTGTTGGGCATGCGCAACCAGCTCTGAGACGTACCAGAACCACATGCCGTGCAGGCTGGAACCACCTACCGGACAGACCGGAATCACCTTACGGGCATGCCGGAACCACCTGTCAGATGTGCCAGAAACACGTGCCGGAGACGCCGGAAGCACCTGCCAAGCACGTTGGAACCACCTGCTCAACTCGCCTGAACCACCTGCCGGACATGCCAAAGTCACCTGCCGACTATGCCAGAACCCCTTGGCGAACACTCCGGAATCACTTGCCGGGCATGCAGGAACCACCTCTCAGATATGCCAGAACCCCGTGCCAATGACCCCGGAAGCACCAGCCGAGCACACCGGAACCACCTGCTCGACTCGCCAGAACCACCTGCCGATCACGCAAAAATCACCTGCCGGCTACGCCACAACCAGTTGGTGAACACTTTGGAATCACCTGCCAGGCTTGCTGGAACCACCTGCCGGTCATGCCAAAATCACCTGCCAACTACGCCAGAACCGCTTGGCGGACACTGCGGAAACACCTGTCGGGCCGGCTGGAACCACATCTCAGACGTGCCGGAAACGTGTTCATGAGATGCTTGAATCACACCCCGAACAGACGGATACCACCTGCTAGAACTGCCTGAACCACCTGCTGAGCACGCCGGAACCACCTGCTCGACTCACCGGTACCACCTCCCTGACACGCGAAAATCACCTGCTGGGTATGCCAGAACCGCTTGGCGGACACTCCGGAATCATCTGCCGGACATGCCGGAACCAGCTCTCAGACACACCAGAACCACGTGCCGGAGACGCCGGAAGCAACTGCCAAGCATGACGGAGCCGCCTGCTCGACTCGCCAGAAACACCTGCCGGACACGCGAAAATCACCTGCCGGGTACGCCAGAACCACCTGGCGGACACTCCGAAATCACCTGTCGTGCATGCCGGAACCACCTCTCAGACGTGCCGGGAGCACATGACGGACACGCCGGAATCACCTACCGGACAGACCGGAACCACCTGCCGAGAATGCCGGAGCCACCTGCTTGACTCGCCCGAAACACCTGCCGGACACGCCAAAATCACCTGCCGGGTATGCCAGAACCACCTGGCGGACACTACGGAATCACCTGCTGCGCATCCCCCAACCACCTCTCAGACGTGCCGGAAGCACGTGCCGGACACGTCGGAAACACCTACCGGGCAGACCGGAACCACCTGCCAAGAACGCCGGAGCCACCTGTTCGACTCGCTGGAACCACCTGCCGGACAGGCCAATATCAACTGTTGGCTATGCCAGAACCACCTGGGGGACAGTCCGGGATCACCTGCCAGCCATGGCGGAACCACCTCTCAGACGTACCAGAACCACCTGCCGGAGAAGCTGGAAACACATACTGGACAGACTGGAACCACGTGACGGCCATGCCTGAACCACCTGCCGAGCACGGCGGAACCACCTGCCGGACACGCCAAAATCACCTGCGGGCTACGCCAGAACCACTTGGACGACTCTCCGAAATGACTGCCGGGCATGTTGGAACCACCTCTGAGACGTGCCAGAATCACGTG
The DNA here is from genome assembly GCF_037783145.1 of Equus przewalskii. Lineage (NCBI taxonomy): Eukaryota > Metazoa > Chordata > Mammalia > Perissodactyla > Equidae > Equus > Equus przewalskii. The sequence continues at coordinate 24,846 of NW_027226959.1, forward strand.
GCAGACAGTCCGGTATCACCTGTTGGGCATACGCAACCACCTCTGACACGTACCAGAACCACGTGCCATGCACGCCGGAACCACCTACCGGACAGACCGGAATCAACTTTTGGGCATGCCGGAACCACCAGTCAGATGTGCCAGAAACACGTGCCGGAGACGCCGGAAGCACCTGCCGAGCACGTCGCAAACACCTGCTAAACTCGCCTGAACCACCTGCCGGACACACCAAAATCACCTGCCCGCTACACCAGCACCACTTCGGGGACAAGACGGAATCACGTGAGGGGCATGCCGGCACAGCCTCTCAGACTGAACCTCGTGATCGAAACCACAGAACCACCTGCCGGACAGACCGGAACCACCTGCCGGACACGCCGGAACCACCGGCTCGACCCGCCGGAACGACCGCTGGACATGCAAAATCACCTGCCGGCTACGCCAGAAACACATGGCGAACACTCCGGAATCACCTGCCAGGCATTCCGGAACCACATCTCAGATATGCCAGAACCACGTGCCAATGACCCCAGAAGCACCTGCCGAGCACGCCGGAACCACCTGGTTGACTCGCCAGAACCACCTGCCGGACACGCAAAAATCACCTGCCGGCTACGCCACAACCAGTTGGGGAACACTTCGGAATCACCTGCCGGGCTTGCTGGAATCACCGGCAGGTCATGCCAAAATCACCTGCCAACTACCCCAGTACCACTTGGCGGACACTGTGGAAACACCTGTCGGGCCGGCCGGAACCACATCTGAGACGCGCCAGAACCATGTGCATGAGATGCTGGAACCACAGCCCGAACAGACGGAAAACACCTGCCAGACCCGTCTGAACAACCTGCCGAGCATGCCGGAGCCACCTACCTGACATGCCCAAATCACCAGCCGGGTATGCCAGAAACACTTGCCGGACACTCCGGAATCATCTGCCAGACATGCCGGAACCAGCTCTCAGACACACCAGAACCACGTGCCGGAGACGCCGGTAGCACCTGCCGAGCATGCCGGAGCCACCTGCTCGACTCGCCAGAAACACCTGCCGGACACGCCAAAATCACCTGCCGGGTACGCCAGAACCACCTGGCGGACACTCCGGAATCACCTGTCGCGCATGCCGGAACCACCTCTCAGATGTGCCGGAAGCACGTGCCAGACACGCCGGAAACACCTACCGGACAGACCGGAACCAGCTGCCAAGAATGCCGGAGCCACCTGTTCGACTCGCTGGAACCACCTGCCGGACAGGCCAATATCAACTGCTGGCTATGCCAGAACCACCTGGGGGACAGTCCGGGATCACCTGCCAGCCATGGCGGAACCACCTCTCAGACGTACCAGAACCACCTGCCGGAGAAGCTGGAAACACGTCCTATACAGTCTGGAACCACCTTCCGGCCAAGCCTGAACCACCTGCCGAGCACGGCGGAACCACCTGCCGGACACGCAAAAATCACCTGCCGGCTACGCCACAACCAGTTGGGGAACACTTCGGAATCACCTGCCGGGCTTGCTGGAACATCCTGCCGGTCATGCCAAAATCACCTGCCAACTATGCCAGTACCACTTGGCGGACACTGTGGAAACACCTGTCGGGCCGGCCGGAACCACATCTCAGACGTGCCAGAACCATGTGCATGAGATGCTGGAACCACACCCCGAACAGACGGAAAACACCTGCCAGACCCGTCTGAACAACCTGCTGAGCACGCCGAGCCACCTGCTCGACTCGCCGGAACCACCTACCTGACACGCCCAAATCACCAGCCGGGTATGCCAGAATCAGTTGGCGGACACTCCGGAATCATCTGCCGGACATGCTGGAACCAGCTCTCAGACACACCAGAACCACGTGCCGGAGACGCCGGAAGCACCTGCTGAGCATGCCGGAGCCACCTGCTCGACTCGCCAGAAACACCTGCCGGACACGCCAAAATCACCTGCCGGGTACGCCAGAACCACCTGGCGGACACTCCGAAATCACCTGTCGCGCATGCCGGAACCACCTCTCAGACGTGCCGGAAGCACGTGCCGGACACGCCGGAAACACCTACCGGACAGACCGGAACCACCTGCCAAGAACGCCGGAGCCACTTGTTCGACTCGCTGGAATGCCGGGGTCCCGCCCCGGCGGAGTCCAGGTTCCTGAGGGATGGACGGCGTCGGCGCGATGAGGGAAGGGGAAAATAAATGGGATGTGAGACTTGGGTTGGTGTTAGCACGTCCGACTTTACTGTGCACAAGTGTCGTTTATATATTTTTCAGGATTAGTACAGAAATAGTTTTACAAATATTCTCAGAGAGATAAGGAAGTAAGAAACGAGCACAAGAATATTTATTAGCATTCCATTCTATAGAGCATAAGGTTAATGATCGTCTTCTCTGCAATTAACTAGTGTTTGTTGTCTCTAAGCTAAAGGAGATAGGTACCTAGGCGTCTGTTGTAATTCATGGTAAAGTTAAATCAAAGAGAGAAGGTCCAGGCCTCCGGACAGGACAGCAGCCCGTCTGGTTACATCCTGGTGGAGCCATCCCTGCCTCCCTCAATCATTTACGCCATTAGTGTAGATGGTTAATGGGAACAAAAGGCGACTCCAGGGTGTCTTATCCCCAGGGCTATCTGCATTCTCAGCGGGCAGTTAAACATCTTTACTTTTTCGCGCCCTTTAGGGGCTGGAAGCATTCCTTTGTCTTTTAGATTGTAGAGCTAACGGTCCCTTAAGTACACTGCCAGAGAAAGTATCATATTGTTAGTAAAGTAAAGGGCTGAAAAGCTAAACTAAACTATATATCTTCAAGAATAAAAAAGAGAAATAAGTATACACATAACCTTGATAGAAAGCATGCATATAATTCAGAAAATATCGGGGGTGTTGGCCGGCCATTCTTCACCGAGGGGCATTCTTGCACCCCTCGGCCCTTCTACTCACCAATTATTTATTATTTATTGCTTTTAGGAGAAAACCTCTATAACATTTTAACAGAAAGCAGAAGGTCAAGAATAATATATAGATACTTCTTGATCAACCAATTAACCAACAAACTTAGAAGGGCGATGCATATGTATATTTAGACAAAGAACTGGAGGGAGAAGGAAACATTAAGCAGACAGAGGCCATAAACCTAATTCGACATCTTATTTGGGCAGGATTCCTTTCTGATGGTCTCAAATGGGACTGTGTGCTCCTCCATTAATTAACTGAAAAATATCTTGAAAGTTACCTGCAGGTGGTCACATTCTCTTACTATATCTAATTTTCCCAGGAGGTAGTGCCTCCCAAGCAGCCACCCAAAGGAGTGAAAACTGGAGGTAAAGAAAGGAAAAGGAATGAAGGGCAATTAGAAGCAGCACATGTTTCAGAACTGTGTGAGGGGCTGGCCGGTTATTCTTCACCAAGGGGCGGCCCTGCACCCCTCGGCGTTAATCGGCAGGACCCTGTCATACAGCCGATCAAATGATGTAGCCACGGCTCCGAGCACTGGAACCACCTGCCGGACAGGCCAATATCAACTGCTGGCTATGCCAGAACCACCTGGGGGACAGTCCGGGATCACCTGCCAGCCATGGCGGAACCACCTCTCAGACGTACCAGAACCACCTGCCGGAGAAGCTGGAAACACGTCCTGGACAGACTGGAACCACGTGACGGCCATGCCTGAACCACCTGCCGAGCACGGCGGAACCACCTGCCGGACACGCCAAAATCACCTGCGGGCTACGCCAGAACCACTTGGACGACTCTCCGAAATGACCTGCCGGGCATGTTGGAACCACCTCTCAGACGTGCCAGAAGCACGTGGCGGACAGTCCGGAATCACCTGTTGGGCATACGCAACCACCTCTGACACGTACCAGAACCACGTGCCGTGCACGTCGGAACCACCTACCGGACAGACCGGAATCACCTTTCGGGCATGCCGGAACCACCAGTCAGATGTGCCAGAAACACGTGCCGGAGACGCCGGAAGCACCTGCCCGCTACACCAGCACCACTTCGGGGACAAGCCGGAATCACGTGAGGGGCATGCCGGCACAGCCTCTCAGACTGAACCTCGTGCCGGACACCACAGAACCACCTGCCGGACAGACCGGAACCACCTGCCGGACACGCCGGAACCACCGGCTTGACCCGCCGGAACGACCGCTGGACATGCAAAATCACCTGCCGGCTACGCCGGAAACACTTGGCGAACACTCCGGAATCACCTGCCGGGCATGCCGGAACCACCTCTCAGATATGCCAGAACCACGTGCCAATGACCCCGGAAGCATCTGCCGAGCACGCCGGAGCCACCTGCTCGACTCGCCAGAACCACCTGCCGGACACGCAAAAATCACCTGCCGGCTACGCCACAACCAGTTGGGGAACAATTCGGAATCACCTGCCGGGCTTGCTGGAACGTCCTGTCGGTCATGCCAAAATCACCTGCCAACTACGCCAGTACCACTTGGCGGACACTGTGGAAACACCTGTCGGGCCGGCAGGAACCACATCTCAGACGTGCCAGAACCATGTGCATGTGATGCTGGAACCACAGCCCGAACAGACGGAAAACAGCTGCCAGACCCGTCTGAACAACCTGCCGAGCACGCCGGAGCCACCTGCTCGACTCGCCGAAACCACCCACCTGACACGCCAAAATCACCAGCCGGGTATGCCAGAACCACTTGGCGGACACTCTGGAATCATCTGCCGGACATGCCGGAACCAGCTCTCAGACACCCCAGAACCACGTGACGGAGACGCCGGAAGCACCTGCCGAGCATGCCGGAGCCACCTGCTCGACTTGCCAGAAACACCTGCCGGACACGGCAAAATCACCTGACGGGTACGCCAGAACCACCTGGCGGACACTACGGAATCACCTGCCCGCATGCCAGAACCACCTCTCAGACGTGCCGGAAGCACGTGCCGGACACGCCGGAATCACCTACCGGACAGACCGGAACCACCTGCCGAGCACGCCGGAGCCACCTGTTCGACTCGCTGGAACCACCTGCCGGACAGGCCAATATCAACTGCTGGCTATGCCAGAACCACCTGCGGGACAGTCCGGGATCACCTGCCAGCCATGGCGGAACCACCTCTCAGACGTACCAGAACCACCTGCCGGAGAAGCTGGAAACACGTCCTGGACAGTCTGGAACCACCTGCCGGCCAAGCCTGAACCACCTGCCAAGCACAATGGAACAACCTGCCAGACACGCCAAAATCACCTGCGTGTTATGCCAGAACCACTTGGAGGACTCTCTGGGATGACCTGCCGGGCATGCCGGAACCACCTCTCAGACGTGCCAGAACCATATGGCGGACAGTCCGGAATCACCTGTTGGGCATGCGCAACCACCTCTGAGACGTACCAGAACCACATGCCGTGCATGCTGGAACCACCTACCGGACAGACCGGAATCACCTTTCGGGCATGCCGGAGCCACCTGTCAGATGTGCCAGAAACACGTGCCGGAGACGCCGGAAGCACCTGCCAAGCACGTTGGAACCACCTGCTCAACTCGCCTGAACCACCAGCCAGACATGCCAAAATCACCTGCCGACTATGCCAGAACCACTTGGCGAACACTCCGGAATCACTGGCCGGACATGCAGGAACCACCTCTCAGACATGCCAGAAACCCGTGCCAATGACCCCGGAAGCACCTGCCGAGCACGTTGCAACCACCTGCTCAACCCGCCTGAACCACCTGCCGGACACGCCAAAATCACCTGCCCGCTACACCAGCACCACTTCGGGGACAAGCCGGAATCACGTGAGGGGCATGCCGGCACAGCCTCTCAGACTGAACCTCATGCCGGACACCACAGAACCACCTGCCGGACAGACCGGAACCACCTGCCGGACACGCCGGAACCACCGGCTTGACCCGCCGGAACGACCGCTGGACATGCAAAATCACCTGCCGGCTACGCCGGAAACACTTGGCGAACACTCCGGAATCACCTGCCGGGCATGCCGGAACCACCTCTCAGATATGCCAGAACCACGTGCCAATGACCCCGGAAGCACCTGCCGAGCACGCCGGAACCACCTGCTCGACTCGCCAGAACCCCCTGCCGGACACGCAAAAATCACCTGCCGGCTACGCCACAACCAGTTGGGGAACACTTCGGAATCACCTGCCGGGCTTGCTGGAACCACCTGCCGGTCATGCCAAAATCACCTGCCAACTACGCCAGTACCACTTGGCGGACACTGTGGAAACACCTGTCGGGCCGGCCGGAACCACATCTCAGACGTGCCAGAACCATGTGCATGAGATGCTGGAACCACACCCCGAACAGACGGAAAACACCTGCCAGACCCGTCTGAATCACTTGCCGAGCACGCCGGAGCCACCTGCTCGACTCGAGGAACCACCTACCTGACATGCCCAAATCACCAGCCGGGTATGCCAGAACCACTTGGCGGACACTCCGGAATCATCTGCCGGACATGCCGGAACCAGCTCTCAGACACACCAGAACCACGTGCTGGAGACGCCGGAAGCACCTGCCGAGCATGCCGGAGCCACGTGCTCGACTCGCCAGAAACACCTGCCGGACACGCGAAAATCACCTGCCGGGTACGCCAGAACCACCTGGCGGACACTCCGAAACCACCTGTCGCGCATGCCGGAACCACCTCTCAGACGTGCCGGAAGCACGTGCCGGACACGCCGGAATCACCTACCGGACAGACCGGAACCACCTGCCGAGCACGCCGGAGCCACCTGTTCGACTCGCTGGAACCACCTGCCGGACAGGCCAATATCAACTGCTGGCTATGCCAGAACCACCTGGGGGACGGTCCGGAATCGCCTGCCAGCCATGGCGGAACCACCTCTCAGACGTACCAGAACCACCTGCCGGAGAAGCTGGAAACACGTCCTTGACAGTCTGGAAACACCTGCCGGCCAAGCCTGAACCACCTGCCAAGCACAACGGAACAACCTGCCAGACACGCCAAAATCACCTGCGTGTTATGCCAGAACCACTTGGAGGACTCTCTGGGATGACCTGCCGGGCATGCCGGAACCACCTCTCAGACGTGCCAGAACCATGTGGCGGACAGTCCGGAATCACCTGTTGGGCATGCGCAGCCACCTCTGAGACATACCAGAACCACATGCCGTGCAGGCTGGAACCACCTACCGGACAGACTGGAATCACCTTTCGGGCATGCCGGAACCACCTGTCAGATGTGCCAGAAACACGTGCCGGAGACGCCGGAAGCACCTGCCAAGCACGTTGGAACCTCCTGCTCAACTCGCCTGAACCACCTGCCGGACATGCCAAAATCACCTGCCGACTATGCCAGAACCACTTGGCGAACACTCCGGAATCACTTGCCGGGCATGCAGGAACCACCTCTCAGACATGCCAGAACCCCGTGCCAATGTCCCCGGAAGCACCAGCCGAGCACGCCGGAACCACCTGCTCGACTCGCCAGAACCACCTGCCGATCACGCAAAAATCACCTGCCGGCTACGCCACAACCAGTTGGTGAACACTTTGGAATCACCTGCCAGGCTTGCTGGAACCACCTGCCGGTCATGCCAAAATCACCTGCCAACGACTCCAGAACCGCTTGGCGGACACTGCGGAAACACCTGTCGGGCCGGCTGGAACCACATCACAGACGTGCCAGAAACGTGTTCATGAGATGCTGGAACCACACCCCGAACAGACGGATACCACCTGCCAGAACCGCCTGAACCACCTGCTGAGCACGCCGGAACCACCTGCTCGACTCACCGGTACCACCTCCCTGACACGCCAAAATCACCTGCTGGGTATGCCAGAACCACTTGGCGGACACTCCGCAATCATCTGCCGGACATGCCGGAACCAGCTCTCAGACACACCAGAACCAAGTGCCGGAGACGCCGGAAGCACCTGCCGAGATGCCGGAGCCACCTGCTCGACTCGCCAGAAACACCTGCCAGACACGCCAAAATCACCTGCCGGCTATGCCAGAACCACCTGGGGGACAGTGCGGGATCACCTGCCAGCCATGGCGGAACCACCTCTCAGACGTACCAGAACCACCTGCCGGAGAAGCTGGAAACACGTCCTGGACAGACTGGAACCACGTGACGGCCATGCCTGAACCACCTGCCGAGCACGGCGGAACCACCTGCCGGACACGCCAAAATCACCTGCGGGCTACGCCAGAACCACTTGGACGACTCTCCGAAATGACCTGCCGGGCATGTTGGAACCACCTCTCAGACGTGCCAGAAGCACGTGGCGGACAGTCCGGAATCACCTGTTGGGCATACGCAACCACCTCTGACACGTACCAGAACCACGTGCCGCGCACGCCGGAACCACCTACCAGACAGACCGGAATCAACTTTTGGGCATGCCGGAACCACCAGTCAGATGTCCCAGAAACACGTGCCGGAGACGCCGGAAGCACCTGCCGAGCACGTCGCAACCACCTGCTCAACTCGCCGGAACCACCTGCCGGACACGCCAAAATCACCTGCCCGCTACACCAGCACCACTTCGGGGACAAGCCGGAATCACGTGAGGGGCATGCCGGCACAGCCTCTCAGACTGAACCTCGTGCCGGACACCACAGAACCACCTGCCGGACAGACCGGAACCACCTGCCGGACACGCCGGAACCACCGGCTCGACCCGCCGGAACGACCGCTGGACATGCAAACTCACCTGCCGGCTACGCCGCAAACACTTGGCGAACACTCCGGAATCACCTGCCGGGCATGCCGGAACCACCTCTCAGATATGCCAGAACCACGTGCCAATGACCCCAGAAGCACCTGCCGAGCACGCCGGAATCACCTGGTCGACTCGCCAGAACCATCTGCCGGACACGCAGAAATCACCTGCCGGCTACGCCACAACCAGTTGGGGAACACTTCGGAATCACCTGCCGGGCTTGCTGGAACCACCTGCCGGTCATGCCAAAATCACCGGCCAACTACGCCAGTACCACTTGGCGGACACTGTGGAAACACCTGTCGGGCCGGCCGGAACCACATCTCAGACGTGCCAGAACCATGTGCATGAGATGCTGGAACCACACCCCGAACAGACGGAAAACACCTGCCAGACCCGTCTGAACAACCTGCCGAGCACGCCGGAGCCACCTGCTCGACTCGCCGGAACCAACTACCTGACATGCCAAAATCACCAGCCGGGTATTCCAGAACCACTTAGCGGACACTCCGAAATCATCTGCCGGACATGCCGGAACCAGCTCTCAGACACACCAGAACCACGTGCCGGAGACGCCGGAAACACCTGCCGAGCATGCCGGAGCCACCTGTTCGACTCGCTGGAACCACCTGCCGGACAGGCCAATATCAACTGCTGGCTATGCCAGAACCACCTGGGGGACGGTCCGGAATCGCCTGCCAGCCATGGCGGAACCACCTCTCAGACGTACCAGAACCACCTGCCGGAGAAGCTCGAAACACGTCCTGGACAGACTGGAACCACGTGACGGCCATGCCTGAACCACCTGCCGAGCACGGCGGAACCACCTGCCGGACACGCCAAAATCACCTGCGGGCTACGCCACAACCTCTTGGACGACTCTCCGAAATGACATGCCTGGCATGTTGGAAACACCTCTCAGACGTGCCAGAAGCACGTGGCGGACAGTCCGTAATCACCTGTTGGGCATACGCAACCACCTCTGAGACGTACCAGAACCACGTGCCGTGCACGCCGGAACCACCTACCGGACAGACCGGAATCAACTTTTGGGCATGCCGGAACCACCAGTCAGATGTGCCAGAAACACGTGCCGGAGACGCCGGAAGCACCTGCCGAGCATGTCGCAACCACCTGCTCAACTCGCCGGAACCACCTGCCGGGCACGCCAAAATCACCTGCCCGCTACACCAGCACCACTTCGGGGACAAGCCGGAATCACGTGAGGGGCATGCCGGCACAGCCTCTCAGACTGAACCTCGTGCCGGACACCACAGAACCACCTGCCGGACAGACCGGAACCACCTGCCGGACACGCCGGAACCACCGGCTTGACCCGCCGGAACGACCGCTGGACATGCAAAATCACCTGCCGGCTATGCCGGAAACACTTGGCGAACACTCCGGAATCACCTGCCGGGCATGCCGGAACCACCTCTCAGATATGACAGTACCACGTGCCAATGACCCCGGAAGCACCTGCCGAGCACGCCGGAACCACCTGCTCGACTCACCAGAACCACCTGCCGGACACGCAGAAATCACCTGCCGGCTACGCCACAACCAGTTGGGGAACACTTCGGAATCACCTGCCAGGCTTGCTGGAACCACCTGCCAGTCATGCCAAAATCACCTGCCAACTACGCCAGTACCACTTGGCGGACACTGTGGAAACACCTGTCGGGCCGGCCGGAACCACATCTCAGACGTGCCAGAACCATGTGCATGAGATGCTGGAACCACACCCCGAACAGACGGAAAACACCTGCCAGACCCGTCTGAACAACCTGCCGAGCACGCCGGAGCCACCTGCTCGACTCGCCGGAACCACCTACCTGACATGCCCAAATCACCAGCCGGGTATGCCAGAACCACTTGGCGGACACTCCGGAATCATCTGCCGGACATGCCGGAACCAGCTCTCAGACACACCAGAACCACGTGCCGGAGACGCCGGAAGCACCTGCCGAGCATGCCGGAGCCACCTGCTCGACTCGCCAGAAACACCTGCCGGACACGCCAAAATCACCTGCCGGGTATGCCAGAACCACCTGGCGGACACTACGGAATCACCTGCCGCGCATGCCGGAACCACCTCTCAGACGTGCCAGAAGCACGTGCCGGACACGCCG
>NW_027226960.1:0-27624 GCF_037783145.1 Equus przewalskii
GACTGTCCAGGACGTGTTTCCAGCTTCTCCGGCAGGTGGTTCTGGTACGTCTGAGAGGTGGTTCCGCCATGGCTGGCAGGTGATTCCGGACCGTCCCCCAGGTGGTTCTGGCATAGCCAGCAGTTGATATTGGCCTGTCCGGCAGGTGGTTCCAGCGAGTCGAACAGGTGGCTCCGGCGTGCTCGGCAGGTGGTTCCGGTCTGTCCGGTAGGTGATTCCGGCGTGTCCGGCACGTGCTTCCGGCACGTCTGAGAGGTGGTTCCGGCATGCGCGACAGGTGATTTCGGAGTGTCCGCCAGGTGGTTCTGGCGTACCCGGCAGGTGATTTTGGCGTGTCCGGCAGGTGTTTCTGGCGAGTCGAGCAGGTGGCTCCGGCATGCTCGGCAGGTGCTTCCGGCGTCTCCGGCACGTGGTTCTGGTGTGTCTGAGAGCTGGTTCCGGCATGTCCGGCAGATGATTCCGGAGTGTCCGCCAAGTGGTTCTGGCATACCCGGCTGGTGATTTGGGCATGTCAGGTAGGTGGTTCCGGCGAGTCGAGCAGGTGGCTCCGGCGTGCTCGGCAGGTTGTTCAGACGGGTCTGGCAGGTGTTTTCCGTCTGTTCGGGGTGTGGTTCCAGCATCTCATGCACATGGTTCTGGCACGTCTGAGATGTGGTTCCGGCCGGCCCGACAGGTGTTTCCACAGTGTCCGCCAAGTGGTACTGGCGTAGTTGGCAGGTGATTTTGGCATGACCGGCAGGTGGTTCCAGCAAGCCCGGCAGGTGATTCCGAAGTGTTCCCCAACTGGTTGTGGCGTAGCCGGCAGGTGATTTTTGCGTGTCCGGCAGGTGGTTCTGGCGAGTCGAGCAGGTGGTTCCGGCGTGCTCGGCAGGTGCTTCCGGGGTCATTGGCACGTGGTTCTGGCATATCTGAGAGGTGGTTCCGGCATGCCCGGCAGGTGATTCCGGAGTGTTCGCCAAGTGTTTCCGGCGTAGCCGGCAGGTGATTTTGCATGTCCAGCGGTCGTTCCGGCGGGTCGAGCCGGTGGTTCCGGCGTGTCCGGCAGGTGGTTCCGGTCTGTCCGGCAGGTGGTTCTGTGGTGTCCGGCACGAGGTTCAGTCTGAGAGGCTGTGCCGGCATGCCCCTCACGTGATTCCGGCTTGTCCCCGAAGTGGTGCTGGTGTAGCGGGCAGGTGATTTTGGCGTGTGCGGCAGGTGGTTCAGGCGAGTTGAGCAGGTGGTTGCGACGTGCTCGGCAGGTGCTTCCGGCGTCTCCGGCACGTGTTTCTGGCACATCTGACTGGTGGTTCCGGCATGCCCAAAAGTTGATTCCGGTCTGTCCGGTAGGTGGTTCCGGCGTGCACGGCACGTGGTTCTGGTACGTGTCAGAGGTGGTTGCGTATGCCCAACAGGTGATTCCGGACTGTCCGCCACGTGCTTCTGGCACGTCTGAGAGGTGGTTCCAACATGCCCGGCAGGTCATTTCGGAGAGTCGTCCAAGTGGTTCTGGCGTAGCCCGCAGGTGATTTTGGCGTGTCCGGCAGGTGGTTCCGCCGTGCTCGGCAGGTGGTTCAGGCATGGCCGTCACGTGGTTCCAGTCTGTCCAGGACGTGTTTCCAGCTTCTCCGGCAGGTGGTTCTGGTACGTCTGAGAGGTGGTTCCGCCATGGCTGGCAGGTGATCCCGGACTGTCCCCCAGGTGGTTCTGGCATAGCCAGCAGTTGATATTGGCCTGTCCGGCAGGTGGTTCCAGCGAGTCGAACAGGTGGCTCCGGCGTTCTTGGCAGGTGGTTCCGGTCTGTCCGGTAGGTGTTTCCGGCGTGTCCGGCACGTGCTTCCGGCACGTCTGAGAGGTGGTTCCGGCATGCGCGGCAGGTGATTCCGTAGTGTCCGCCAGGTCGTTCTGGCATACCCGGCAGGTGATTTTGGCGTGTCCGGCAGGTGTTTCTGGCGAGTCGAGCAGGTGGCTCCGGCATGCTCGGCAGGTGCTTCCGGCGTCTCCGGCACTTGGTTCTGGTGTGTCTGAGAGCTGGTTCCGGCATGTCCGGCAGATGATTCCGGAGTGTCCGCCAAGTGGTTCTGGCATACCCAGCAGGTGATTTTGGCGTGTCAGGGAGGTGGTACCGGTGAGTCGAGCAGGTGGTTCCGGCGTGCTCAGCAGGTGGTTCAGGCGGTTCTGGCAGGTGGTATCCGTCTGTTCGGGGTGTGGTTCCAGCATCTCATGAACACGTTTCTGGCACGTCTGAGATGTGGTTCCAGCCGGCCCGACAGGTGTTTCCGCAGTGTCCGCCAAGCGGTTCTGGCGTAGTTGGCAGGTGATTTTGGCATGACTGGCAGGTGGTTCCAGCAAGCCTGGCAGGTGATTCCAAAGTGTTCACCAACTGGTTGTGGCGTAGCCGGCAGGTGATTTTTGCGTGATCGGCAGGTGGTTCTGGCGAGTCGAGCAGGTGGTTCCGGCGTGCTCGGCTGGTGCTTCCGGGGTCATTGGCACGGGGTTCTGGCATGTCTGAGAGGTGGTTCCTGCATGCCCGGCAAGTGATTCCGGAGTGTTCGCCAAGTGGTTCTGGCATAGTCGGCAGGTGATTTTGGCATGTCCGGCAGGTGGTTCAGGCGAGTTGAGCAGGTGGTTCCAACGTGCTTGGCAGGTGCTTCCGGCGTCTCCGGCACGTGTTTCTGGCACATCTGACAGGTGGTTCCGGCATGCCCGAAAGGTGATTCCGGTCTGTCCGGTAGGTGGTTCCAGCCTGCACGGCATGTGGTTCTGGTACGTCTCAGAGGTGGTTGCGCATGCCCAACAGGTGATTCCGGACTGTCCGCCACATGGTTCTGGCACGTCTGAGAGGTGGTTCCGGCATGCCCGGCAGGTCATCCCAGAGAGTCCTCCAAGTGGTTCTGGCATAACACGCAGGTGATTTTGGCGTGTCTGGCAGGTTGTTCCGTTGTGCTTGGCAGGTGGTTCAGGCTTGGCCGGCAGGTGGTTCCAGACTGTCCAGGACGTGTTTCCAGCTTCTCCGGCAGGTGGTTCTGGTACGTCTGAGAGGTGGTTCCGCCATGGCTGGCAGGTGATTCCGGACCGTCCCCCAGGTGGTTCTGGCATAGCCAGCAGTTGATATTGGCCTGTCCGGCAGGTGGTTCCAGCGAGTCGAACAGGTGGCTCCGGCGTGCTCGGCAGGTGGTTCCGGTCTGTCCGGTAGGTGATTCCGGCGTGTCCGGCACGTGCTTCCGGCACGTCTGAGAGGTGGTTCCGGCATGCGCGACAGGTGATTTCGGAGTGTCCGCCAGGTGGTTCTGGCGTACCCGGCAGGTGATTTTGGCGTGTCCGGCAGGTGTTTCTGGCGAGTCGAGCAGGTGGCTCCGGCATGCTCGGCAGGTGCTTCCGGCGTCTCCGGCACGTGGTTCTGGTGTGTCTGAGAGCTGGTTCCGGCATGTCCGGCAGATGATTCCGGAGTGTCCGCCAAGTGGTTCTGGCATACCCGGCTGGTGATTTGGGCATGTCAGGTAGGTGGTTCCGGCGAGTCGAGCAGGTGGCTCCGGCGTGCTCGGCAGGTTGTTCAGACGGGTCTGGCAGGTGTTTTCCGTCTGTTCGGGGTGTGGTTCCAGCATCTCATGCACATGGTTCTGGCACGTCTGAGATGTGGTTCCGGCCGGCCCGACAGGTGTTTCCACAGTGTCCGCCAAGTGGTACTGGCGTAGTTGGCAGGTGATTTTGGCATGACCGGCAGGTGGTTCCAGCAAGCCCGGCAGGTGATTCCGAAGTGTTCCCCAACTGGTTGTGGCGTAGCCGGCAGGTGATTTTTGCGTGTCCGGCAGGTGGTTCTGGCGAGTCGAGCAGGTGGTTCCGGCGTGCTCGGCAGGTGCTTCCGGGGTCATTGGCACGTGGTTCTGGCATATCTGAGAGGTGGTTCCGGCATGCCCGGCAGGTGATTCCGGAGTGTTCGCCAAGTGTTTCCGGCGTAGCCGGCAGGTGATTTTGCATGTCCAGCGGTCGTTCCGGCGGGTCGAGCCGGTGGTTCCGGCGTGTCCGGCAGGTGGTTCCGGTCTGTCCGGCAGGTGGTTCTGTGGTGTCCGGCACGAGGTTCAGTCTGAGAGGCTGTGCCGGCATGCCCCTCACGTGATTCCGGCTTGTCCCCGAAGTGGTGCTGGTGTAGCGGGCAGGTGATTTTGGCGTGTGCGGCAGGTGGTTCAGGCGAGTTGAGCAGGTGGTTGCGACGTGCTCGGCAGGTGCTTCCGGCGTCTCCGGCACGTGTTTCTGGCACATCTGACTGGTGGTTCCGGCATGCCCAAAAGTTGATTCCGGTCTGTCCGGTAGGTGGTTCCGGCGTGCACGGCACGTGGTTCTGGTACGTGTCAGAGGTGGTTGCGTATGCCCAACAGGTGATTCCGGACTGTCCGCCACGTGCTTCTGGCACGTCTGAGAGGTGGTTCCAACATGCCCGGCAGGTCATTTCGGAGAGTCGTCCAAGTGGTTCTGGCGTAGCCCGCAGGTGATTTTGGCGTGTCCGGCAGGTGGTTCCGCCGTGCTCGGCAGGTGGTTCAGGCATGGCCGTCACGTGGTTCCAGTCTGTCCAGGACGTGTTTCCAGCTTCTCCGGCAGGTGGTTCTGGTACGTCTGAGAGGTGGTTCCGCCATGGCTGGCAGGTGATCCCGGACTGTCCCCCAGGTGGTTCTGGCATAGCCAGCAGTTGATATTGGCCTGTCCGGCAGGTGGTTCCAGCGAGTCGAACAGGTGGCTCCGGCGTTCTTGGCAGGTGGTTCCGGTCTGTCCGGTAGGTGTTTCCGGGGTGTCCGGCACGTGCTTCCGGCACGTCTGAGAGGTGGTTCCGGCATGCGCGGCAGGTGATTCCGTAGTGTCCGCCAGGTGGTTCTGGCATACCCGGCAGGTGATTTTGGCGTGTCCGGCAGGTGTTTCTGGCGAGTCGAGCAGGTGGCTCCGGCATGCTCGGCAGGTGCTTCCGGCGTCTCCGGCACGTGGTTCTGGTGTGTCTGAGAGCTGGTTCCGGCATGTCCGGCAGATGATTCCGGAGTGTCCGCCAAGTGGTTCTGGCATACCCAGCAGGTGATTTTGGCGTGTCAGGGAGGTGGTACCGGTGAGTCGAGCAGGTGGTTCCGGCGTGCTCAGCAGGTGGTTCAGGCGGTTCTGGCAGGTGGTATCCGTCTGTTCGGGGTGTGGTTCCAGCATCTCATGAACACGTTTCTGGCACGTCTGAGATGTGGTTCCAGCCGGCCCGACAGGTGTTTCCGCAGTGTCCGCCAAGCGGTTCTGGCGTAGTTGGCAGGTGATTTTGGCATGACTGGCAGGTGGTTCCAGCAAGCCTGGCAGGTGATTCCAAAGTGTTCACCAACTGGTTGTGGCGTAGCCGGCAGGTGATTTTTGCGTGATCGGCAGGTGGTTCTGGCGAGTCGAGCAGGTGGTTCCGGCGTGCTCGGCTGGTGCTGCCGGGGTCATTGGCACGGGGTTCTGGCATGTCTGAGAGGTGGTTCCTGCATGCCCGGCAAGTGATTCCGGAGTGTTCGCCAAGTGGTTCTGGCATAGTCGGCAGGTGATTTTGGCATGTCCGGCAGGTGGTTCAGGCGAGTTGAGCAGGTGGTTCCAACGTGCTTGGCAGGTGCTTCCGGCGTCTCCGGCACGTGTTTCTGGCACATCTGACAGGTGGTTCCGGCATGCCCGAAAGGTGATTCCGGTCTGTCCGGTAGGTGGTTCCAGCCTGCACGGCATGTGGTTCTGGTACGTCTCAGAGGTGGTTGCGCATGCCCAACAGGTGATTCCGGACTGTCCGCCACATGGTTCTGGCACGTCTGAGAGGTGGTTCCGGCATGCCCGGCAGGTCATCCCAGAGAGTCCTCCAAGTGGTTCTGGCATAACACGCAGGTGATTTTGGCGTGTCTGGCAGGTTGTTCCGTTGTGCTTGGCAGGTGGTTCAGGCTTGGCCGGCAGGTGGTTCCAGACTGTCCAGGACGTGTTTCCAGCTTCTCCGGCAGGTGGTTCTGGTACGTCTGAGAGGTGGTTCCGCCATGGCTGGCAGGTGATTCCGGACCGTCCCCCAGGTGGTTCTGGCATAGCCAGCAGTTGATATTGGCCTGTCCGGCAGGTGGTTCCAGCGAGTCGAACAGGTGGCTCCGGCGTGCTCGGCAGGTGGTTCCGGTCTGTCCGGTAGGTGATTCCGGCGTGTCCGGCACGTGCTTCCGGCACGTCGGAGAGGTGGTTCCGGCATGCGCGGCAGGTGATTTCGGAGTGTCCGCCAGGTGGTTCTGGCGTACCCGGCAGGTGATTTTGGCGTGTCCGGCAGGTGTTTCTGGCGAGTCGAGCAGGTGGCTCCGGCATGCTCGGCAGGTGCTTCCGGCGTCTCCGGCACGTGGTTCTGGTGTGTCTGAGAGCTGGTTCCGGCATGTCCGGCAGATGATTCCGGAGTGTCCGCCAAGTGGTTCTGGCATACCCGGCTGGTGATTTGGGCATGTCAGGTAGGTGGTTCCGGCGAGTCGAGCAGGTGGCTCCGGCGTGCTCGGCAGGTTGTTCAGACGGGTCTGGCAGGTGTTTTCCGTCTGTTCGGGGTGTGGTTCCAGCATCTCATGCACATGGTTCTGGCACGTCTGAGATGTGGTTCCGGCCGGCCCGACAGGTGTTTCCACAGTGTCCGCCAAGTGGTACTGGCGTAGTTGGCAGGTGATTTTGGCATGACCGGCAGGTGGTTCCAGCAAGCCCGGCAGGTGATTCCGAAGTGTTCCCCAACTGGTTGTGGCGTAGCCGGCAGGTGATTTTTGCGTGTCCGGCAGGTGGTTCTGGCGAGTCGAGCAGGTGGTTCCGGCGTGCTCGGCAGGTGCTTCCGGGGTCATTGGCACGTGGTTCTGGCATATCTGAGAGGTGGTTCCGGCATGCCCGGCAGGTGATTCCGGAGTGTTCGCCAAGTGTTTCCGGCGTAGCCGGCAGGTGATTTTGCATGTCCAGCGGTCGTTCCGGCGGGTCGAGCCGGTGGTTCCGGCGTGTCCGGCAGGTGGTTCCGGTCTGTCCGGCAGGTGGTTCTGTGGTGTCCGGCACGAGGTTCAGTCTGAGAGGCTGTGCCGGCATGCCCCTCACGTGATTCCGGCTTGTCCCCGAAGTGGTGCTGGTGTAGCGGGCAGGTGATTTTGGCGTGTGCGGCAGGTGGTTCAGGCGAGTAGAGCAGGTGGTTGCGACGTGCTCGGCAGGTGCTTCCGGCGTCTCCGGCACGTGTTTCTGGCACATCTGACTGGTGGTTCCGGCATGCCCAAAAGTTGATTCCGGTCTGTCCGGTAGGTGGTTCCGGCGTGCACGGCACGTGGTTCTGGTACGTGTCAGAGGTGGTTGCGTATGCCCAACAGGTGATTCCGGACTGTCCGCCACGTGCTTCTGGCACGTCTGAGAGGTGGTTCCAACATGCCCGGCAGGTCATTTCGGAGAGTCGTCCAAGTGGTTCAGGCGTACCCGGCAGGTGATTTTGGCGTGTCCGGCAGGTGTTTCTGGCGAGTCGAGCAGGTGGCTCCGGCATGCTCGGCTGGTGCTTCCGGCGTCTCCGGCACGTGGTTCTGGTGTGTCTGAGAGCTGGTTCCGGCATGTCCGGCAGATGATTCCTGAGTGTCCGCCAAGTGGTTCTGGCATACCCGGCTGGTGATTTGGGCATGTCAGGTAGGTGGTTCCGGCGAGTCGAGCAGATGGCTCCGGCGTGCTCGGCAGGTTGTTCAGACGGGTCTGGCAGGTGTTTTCCCTCTGTTCTGGGTGTGGTTCCAGCATCTCATGCACATGGTTCTGGCACGTCTGAGATGTGGTTCCGGCCGGCCCGACAGGTGTTTCCACAGTGTCCGCCAAGTGGTACTGGCGTAGTTGGCAGGTGATTTTGGCATGACCGGCAGGTGGTTCCAGCAAGCCCGGCAGGTGATTCCGAAGTGTTCCCCAACTGGTTGTGGCGTAGCCGGCAGGTGATTTTTGCGTGTCCGGCAGGTGGTTCTGGCGAGTCGAGCAGGTGGTTCCGGCGTGCTCGGCAGGTGCTTCCGGGGTCATTGGCACGTGGTTCTGGCATATCTGAGAGGTGGTTCCGGCATGCCCGGCAGGTGATTCCGGAGTGTTCGCCAAGTGTTTCCGGCGTAGCCGGCAGGTGATTTTGCATGTCCAGCGGTCGTTCCGGCGGGTCGAGCCGGTGGTTCCGGCGTGTCCGGCAGGTGGTTCCGGTCTGTCCGGCAGGTGGTTCTGTGGTGTCCGGCACGAGGTTCAGTCTGAGAGGCTGTGCCGGCATGCCCCTCACGTGATTCCGGCTTGTCCCCGAAGTGGTGCTGGTGTAGCGGGCAGGTGATTTTGGCGTGTGCGGCAGGTGGTTCAGGCGAGTTGAGCAGGTGGTTGCGACATGCTCGGCAGGTGCTTCCGGCGTCTCCGGCACGTGTTTCTGGCACATCTGACTGGTGGTTCCGGCATGCCCAAAAGTTGATTCCGGTCTGTCCGGTAGGTGGTTCCGGCGTGCACGGCACGTGGTTCTGGTACGTGTCAGAGGTGGTTGCGTATGCCCAACAGGTGATTCCGGACTGTCCGCCACGTGCTTCTGGCACGTCTGAGAGGTGGTTCCAACATGCCCGGCAGGTCATTTCGGAGAGTCATCCAAGCGGTTCTGGCGTAGCCCGCAGGTGATTTTGGCGTGTCCGGCAGGTGGTTCCGCCGTGCTCGGCAGGTGGTTCAGGCATGGCCGTCACGTGGTTCCAGTCTGTCCAGGACGTGTTTCCAGCTTCTCCGGCAGGTGGTTCTGGTACGTCTGAGAGGTGGTTCCGCCATGGCTGGCAGGTGATCCCGGACTGTCCCCCAGGTG
Organism: Equus przewalskii; assembly: GCF_037783145.1. Classification (NCBI taxonomy): domain Eukaryota; kingdom Metazoa; phylum Chordata; class Mammalia; order Perissodactyla; family Equidae; genus Equus; species Equus przewalskii. The sequence continues at coordinate 8,783 of NW_027226960.1, forward strand.
GTTCTGGCATAGCCAGCAGTTGATATTGGCCTGTCCGGCAGGTGGTTCCAGCGAGTCGAACAGGTGGCTCCGGCGTTCTTGGCAGGTGGTTCCGGTCTGTCCGGTAGGTGTTTCCGGCGTGTCCGGCACGTGCTTCCGGCACGTCTGAGAGGTGGTTCCGGCATGCGCGGCAGGTGATTCCGTAGTGTCCGCCAGGTCGTTCTGGCATACCCGGCAGGTGATTTTGGCGTGTCCGGCAGGTGTTTCTGGCGAGTCGAGCAGGTGGCTCCGGCATGCTCGGCAGGTGCTTCCGGCGTCTCCGGCACGTGGTTCTGGTGTGTCTGAGAGCTGGTTCCGGCATGTCCGGCAGATGATTCCGGAGTGTCCGCCAAGTGGTTCTGGCATACCCAGCAGGTGATTTGGGCATGTCAGGTAGGTGGTACCGGCGAGTCGAGCAGGTGGCTCCGGCGTGCTCGGCAGGTTGTTCAGACGGCTCTGGCAGGTGTTTTCCGTCTGTTCGGGGTGTGGTTCCAGCATCTCATGCACATGGTTCTGGCACGTCTGAGATGTGGTTCCGGCCGGCCCGACAGGTGTTTCCACAGTGTCCGCCAAGTGGTACTGGCGTAGTTGGCAGGTGATTTTGGCATGACCGGCAGGTGGTTCCAGCAAGCCCGGCAGGTGATTCCGAAGTGTTCACCAACTGGTTGTGGCGTAGCCGGCAGGTGATTTTTGCGTGTCCGGCAGGTGGTTCTGGCGAGTCGAGCAGGTGGTTCCGGCGTGCTCGGCAGGTGCTTCCGGGGTCATTGGCACGTGGTTCTGGCATATCTGAGAGGTGGTTCCGGCATGCCCGGCAGGTGATTCCGGAGTGTTCGCCAAGTGTTTCCGGCGTAGCCGGCAGGTGATTTTGCATGTCCAGCGGTCGTTCCGGCGGGTCGAGCCGGTGGTTCCGGCGTGTCCGGCAGGTGGTTCCGGTCTGTCCGGCAGGTGGTTCTGTGGTGTCCGGCACGAGGTTCAGTCTGAGAGGCTGTGCCGGCATGCCCCTCACGTGATTCCGGCTTGTCCCCGAAGTGGTGCTGGCGTAGCGGGCAGGTGATTTTGGCGTGTGCGGCAGGTGGTTCAGGCGAGTCGAGCAGGTGGTTGCGACGTGCTCGGCAGGTGCTTCCGGCGTCTCCGGCACGTGTTTCTGGCACATCTGACAGGTGGTTCCGGCATGCCCAAAAGTTGATTCCGGTCTGTCCGGTAGGTGGTTCCGGCGTGCACGACACGTGGTTCTGGTACGTGTCAGAGGTGGTTGCGTATGCCCAACAGGTGATTCCGGACTGTCCGCCACGTGCTTCTGGCACGTCTGAGAGGTGGTTCCAACATGCCCGGCAGGTCATTTCGGAGAGTCGTCCAAGTGGTTCTGGCGTACCCGGCAGGTGATTTTGGCGTGTCCGGCAGGTGTTTCTGGCGAGTCGAGCAGGTGGCTCCGGCATGCTCGGCTGGTGCTTCCGGCGTCTCCGGCACGTGGTTCTGGTGTGTCTGAGAGCTGGTTCCGGCATGTCCGGCAGATGATTCCTGAGTGTCCGCCAAGTGGTTCTGGCATACCCGGCTGGTGATTTGGGCATGTCAGGTAGGTGGTTCCGGCGAGTCGAGCAGATGGCTCCGGCGTGCTCGGCAGGTTGTTCAGACGGGTCTGGCAGGTGTTTTCCCTCTGTTCTGGGTGTGGTTCCAGCATCTCATGCACATGGTTCTGGCACGTCTGAGATGTGGTTCCGGCCGGCCCGACAGGTGTTTCCACAGTGTCCGCCAAGTGGTACTGGCGTAGTTGGCAGGTGATTTTGGCATGACCGGCAGGTGGTTCCAGCAAGCCCGGCAGGTGATTCCGAAGTGTTCCCCAACTGGTTGTGGCGTAGCCGGCAGGTGATTTTTGCGTGTCCGGCAGGTGGTTCTGGCGAGTCGAGCAGGTGGTTCCGGCGTGCTCGGCAGGTGCTTCCGGGGTCATTGGCACGTGGTTCTGGCATATCTGAGAGGTGGTTCCGGCATGCCCGGCAGGTGATTCCGGAGTGTTCGCCAAGTGTTTCCGGCGTAGCCGGCAGGTGATTTTGCATGTCCAGCGGTCGTTCCGGCGGGTCGAGCCGGTGGTTCCGGCGTGTCCGGCAGGTGGTTCCGGTCTGTCCGGCAGGTGGTTCTGTGGTGTCCGGCACGAGGTTCAGTCTGAGAGGCTGTGCCGGCATGCCCCTCACGTGATTCCGGCTTGTCCCCGAAGTGGTGCTGGTGTAGCGGGCAGGTGATTTTGGCGTGTGCGGCAGGTGGTTCAGGCGAGTTGAGCAGGTGGTTGCGACGTGCTCGGCAGGTGCTTCCGGCGTCTCCGGCACGTGTTTCTGGCACATCTGACTGGTGGTTCCGGCATGCCCAAAAGTTGATTCCGGTCTGTCCGGTAGGTGGTTCCGGCGTGCACGGCACGTGGTTCTGGTACGTGTCAGAGGTGGTTGCGTATGCCCAACAGGTGATTCCGGACTGTCCGCGACGTGCTTCTGGCACGTCTGAGAGGTGGTTCCAACATGCCCGGCAGGTCATTTCGGAGAGTCATCCAAGCGGTTCTGGCGTAGCCCGCAGGTGATTTTGGCGTGTCCGGCAGGTGGTTCCGCCGTGCTCGGCAGGTGGTTCAGGCATGGCCGTCACGTGGTTCCAGTCTGTCCAGGACGTGTTTCCAGCTTCTCCGGCAGGTGGTTCTGGTACGTCTGAGAGGTGGTTCCGCCATGGCTGGCAGGTGATCCCGGACTGTCCCCCAGGTGGTTCTGGCATAGCCAGCAGTTGATATTGGCCTGTCCGGCAGGTGGTTCCAGCGAGTCGAACAGGTGGCTCCGGCGTTCTTGGCAGGTGGTTCCGGTCTGTCCGGTAGGTGTTTCCGGGGTGTCCGGCACGTGCTTCCGGCACGTCTGAGAGGTGGTTCCGGCATGCGCGGCAGGTGATTCCGTAGTGTCCGCCAGGTCGTTCTGGCATACCCGGCAGGTGATTTTGGCGTGTCCGGCAGGTGTTTCTGGCGAGTCGAGCAGGTGGCTCCGGCATGCTCGGCAGGTGCTTCCGGCGTCTCCGGCACTTGGTTCTGGTGTGTCTGAGAGCTGGTTCCGGCATGTCCGGCAGATGATTCCGGAGTGTCCGCCAAGTGGTTCTGGCATACCCAGCAGGTGATTTTGGCGTGTCAGGGAGGTGGTACCGGTGAGTCGAGCAGGTGGTTCCGGCGTGCTCAGCAGGTGGTTCAGGCGGTTCTGGCAGGTGGTATCCGTCTGTTCGGGGTGTGGTTCCAGCATCTCATGAACACGTTTCTGGCACGTCTGAGATGTGGTTCCAGCCGGCCCGACAGGTGTTTCCGCAGTGTCCGCCAAGCGGTTCTGGCGTAGTTGGCAGGTGATTTTGGCATGACTGGCAGGTGGTTCCAGCAAGCCTGGCAGGTGATTCCAAAGTGTTCACCAACTGGTTGTGGCGTAGCCGGCAGGTGATTTTTGCGTGATCGGCAGGTGGTTCTGGCGAGTCGAGCAGGTGGTTCCGGCGTGCTCGGCTGGTGCTGCCGGGGTCATTGGCACGGGGTTCTGGCATGTCTGAGAGGTGGTTCCTGCATGCCCGGCAAGTGATTCCGGAGTGTTCGCCAAGTGGTTCTGGCATAGTCGGCAGGTGATTTTGGCATGTCCGGCAGGTGGTTCAGGCGAGTTGAGCAGGTGGTTCCAACGTGCTTGGCAGGTGCTTCCGGCGTCTCCGGCACGTGTTTCTGGCACATCTGACAGGTGGTTCCGGCATGCCCGAAAGGTGATTCCGGTCTGTCCGGTAGGTGGTTCCAGCCTGCACGGCATGTGGTTCTGGTACGTCTCAGAGGTGGTTGCGCATGCCCAACAGGTGATTCCGGACTGTCCGCCACATGGTTCTGGCACGTCTGAGAGGTGGTTCCGGCATGCCCGGCAGGTCATCCCAGAGAGTCCTCCAAGTGGTTCTGGCATAACACGCAGGTGATTTTGGCGTGTCTGGCAGGTTGTTCCGTTGTGCTTGGCAGGTGGTTCAGGCTTGGCCGGCAGGTGGTTCCAGACTGTCCAGGACGTGTTTCCAGCTTCTCCGGCAGGTGGTTCTGGTACGTCTGAGAGGTGGTTCCGCCATGGCTGGCAGGTGATTCCGGACCGTCCCCCAGGTGGTTCTGGCATAGCCAGCAGTTGATATTGGCCTGTCCGGCAGGTGGTTCCAGCGAGTCGAACAGGTGGCTCCGGCGTGCTCGGCAGGTGGTTCCGGTCTGTCCGGTAGGTGATTCCGGCGTGTCCGGCACGTGCTTCCGGCACGTCTGAGAGGTGGTTCCGGCATGCGCGGCAGGTGATTTCGGAGTGTCCGCCAGGTGGTTCTGGCGTACCCGGCAGGTGATTTTGGCGTGTCCGGCAGGTGTTTCTGGCGAGTCGAGCAGGTGGCTCCGGCATGCTCGGCAGGTGCTTCCGGCGTCTCCGGCACGTGGTTCTGGTGTGTCTGAGAGCTGGTTCCGGCATGTCCGGCAGATGATTCCGGAGTGTCCGCCAAGTGGTTCTGGCATACCCGGCTGGTGATTTGGGCATGTCAGGTAGGTGGTTCCGGCGAGTCGAGCAGGTGGCTCCGGCGTGCTCGGCAGGTTGTTCAGACGGCTGTGGCAGGTGTTTTCCGTCTGTTCGGGGTGTGGTTCCAGCATCTCATGCACATGGTTCTGGCACGTCTGAGATGTGGTTCCGGCCGGCCCGACAGGTGTTTCCACAGTGTCCGCCAAGTGGTACTGGCGTAGTTGGCAGGTGATTTTGGCATGACCGGCAGGTGGTTCCAGCAAGCCCGGCAGGTGATTCCGAAGTGTTCCCCAACTGGTTGTGGCGTAGCCGGCAGGTGATTTTTGCGTGTCCGGCAGGTGGTTCTGGCGAGTCGAGCAGGTGGTTCCGGCGTGCTCGGCAGGTGCTTCCGGGGTCATTGGCACGTGGTTCTGGCATATCTGAGAGGTGGTTCCGGCATGCCCGGCAGGTGATTCCGGAGTGTTCGCCAAGTGTTTCCGGCGTAGCCGGCAGGTGATTTTGCATGTCCAGCGGTCGTTCCGGCGGGTCGAGCCGGTGGTTCCGGCGTGTCCGGCAGGTGGTTCCGGTCTGTCCGGCAGGTGGTTCTGTGGTGTCCGGCACGAGGTTCAGTCTGAGAGGCTGTGCCGGCATGCCCCTCACGTGATTCCGGCTTGTCCCCGAAGTGGTGCTGGTGTAGCGGGCAGGTGATTTTGGCGTGTGCGGCAGGTGGTTCAGGCGAGTTGAGCAGGTGGTTGCGACGTGCTCGGCAGGTGCTTCCGGCGTCTCCGGCACGTGTTTCTGGCACATCTGACTGGTGGTTCCGGCATGCCCAAAAGTTGATTCCGGTCTGTCCGGTAGGTGGTTCCGGCGTGCACGGCACGTGGTTCTGGTACGTGTCAGAGGTGGTTGCGTATGCCCAACAGGTGATTCCGGACTGTCCGCCACGTGCTTCTGGCACGTCTGAGAGGTGGTTCCAACATGCCCGGCAGGTCATTTCGGAGAGTCGTCCAAGTGGTTCTGGCGTAGCCCGCAGGTGATTTTGGCGTGTCCGGCAGGTGGTTCCGCCGTGCTCGGCAGGTGGTTCAGGCATGGCCGTCACGTGGTTCCAGTCTGTCCAGGACGTGTTTCCAGCTTCTCCGGCAGGTGGTTCTGGTACGTCTGAGAGGTGGTTCCGCCATGGCTGGCAGGTGATCCCGGACTGTCCCCCAGGTGGTTCTGGCATAGCCAGCAGTTGATATTGGCCTGTCCGGCAGGTGGTTCCAGCGAGTCGAACAGGTGGCTCCGGCGTTCTTGGCAGGTGGTTCCGGTCTGTCCGGTAGGTGTTTCCGGCGTGTCTGGCACGTGCTTCCGGCACGTCTGAGAGGTGGTTCCGGCATGCGCGGCAGGTGATTCCGTAGTGTCCGCCAGGTGGTTCTGGCATACCCGGCAGGTGATTTTGGCGTGTCCGGCAGGTGTTTCTGGCGAGTCGAGCAGGTGGCTCCGGCATGCTCGGCAGGTGCTTCCGGCGTCTCCGGCACTTGGTTCTGGTGTGTCTGAGAGCTGGTTCCGGCATGTCCGGCAGATGATTCCGGAGTGTCCGCCAAGTGGTTCTGGCATACCCAGCAGGTGATTTTGGCGTGTCAGGGAGGTGGTACCGGTGAGTCGAGCAGGTGGTTCCGGCGTGCTCAGCAGGTGGTTCAGGCGGTTCTGGCAGGTGGTATCCGTCTGTTCGGGGTGTGGTTCCAGCATCTCATGAACACGTTTCTGGCACGTCTGAGATGTGGTTCCAGCCGGCCCGACAGGTGTTTCCGCAGTGTCCGCCAAGCGGTTCTGGCGTAGTTGGCAGGTGATTTTGGCATGACTGGCAGGTGGTTCCAGCAAGCCTGGCAGGTGATTCCAAAGTGTTCACCAACTGGTTGTGGCGTAGCCGGCAGGTGATTTTTGCGTGATCGGCAGGTGGTTCTGGCGAGTCGAGCAGGTGGTTCCGGCGTGCTCGGCTGGTGCTGCCGGGGTCATTGGCACGGGGTTCTGGCATGTCTGAGAGGTGGTTCCTGCATGCCCGGCAAGTGATTCCGGAGTGTTCGCCAAGTGGTTCTGGCATAGTCGGCAGGTGATTTTGGCATGTCCGGCAGGTGGTTCAGGCGAGTTGAGCAGGTGGTTCCAACGTGCTTGGCAGGTGCTTCCGGCGTCTCCGGCACGTGTTTCTGGCACATCTGACAGGTGGTTCCGGCATGCCCGAAAGGTGATTCCGGTCTGTCCGGTAGGTGGTTCCAGCCTGCACGGCATGTGGTTCTGGTACGTCTCAGAGGTGGTTGCGCATGCCCAACAGGTGATTCCGGACTGTCCGCCACATGGTTCTGGCACGTCTGAGAGGTGGTTCCGGCATGCCCGGCAGGTCATCCCGGAGAGTCCTCCAAGTGGTTCTGGCATAACACGCAGGTGATTTTGGCGTGTCTGGCAGGTTGTTCCGTTGTGCTTGGCAGGTGGTTCAGGCTTGGCCGGCAGGTGGTTCCAGACTGTCCAGGACGTGTTTCCAGCTTCTCCGGCAGGTGGTTCTGGTACGTCTGAGAGGTGGTTCCGCCATGGCTGGCAGGTGATTCCGGACCGTCCCCCAGGTGGTTCTGGCATAGCCAGCAGTTGATATTGGCCTGTCCGGCAGGTGGTTCCAGCGAGTCGAACAGGTGGCTCCGGCGTGCTCGGCAGGTGGTTCCGGTCTGTCCGGTAGGTGATTCCGGCGTGTCCGGCACGTGCTTCCGGCACGTCGGAGAGGTGGTTCCGGCATGCGCGACAGGTGATTTCGGAGTGTCCGCCAGGTGGTTCTGGCGTACCCGGCAGGTGATTTTGGCGTGTCCGGCAGGTGTTTCTGGCGAGTCGAGCAGGTGGCTCCGGCATGCTCGGCAGGTGCTTCCGGCGTCTCCGGCACGTGGTTCTGGTGTGTCTGAGAGCTGGTTCCGGCATGTCCGGCAGATGATTCCGGAGTGTCCGCCAAGTGGTTCTGGCATACCCGGCTGGTGATTTGGGCATGTCAGGTAGGTGGTTCCGGCGAGTCGAGCAGGTGGCTCCGGCGTGCTCGGCAGGTTGTTCAGACGGCTGTGGCAGGTGTTTTCCGTCTGTTCGGGGTGTGGTTCCAGCATCTCATGCACATGGTTCTGGCACGTCTGAGATGTGGTTCCGGCCGGCCCGACAGGTGTTTCCACAGTGTCCGCCAAGTGGTACTGGCGTAGTTGGCAGGTGATTTTGGCATGACCGGCAGGTGGTTCCAGCAAGCCCGGCAGGTGATTCCGAAGTGTTCCCCAACTGGTTGTGGCGTAGCCGGCAGGTGATTTTTGCGTGTCCGGCAGGTGGTTCTGGCGAGTCGAGCAGGTGGTTCCGGCGTGCTCGGCAGGTGCTTCCGGGGTCATTGGCACGTGGTTCTGGCATATCTGAGAGGTGGTTCCGGCATGCCCGGCAGGTGATTCCGGAGTGTTCGCCAAGTGGTTCTGGCATAGTCGGCAGGTGATTTTGGCATGTCCGGCAGGTGGTTCAGGCGAGTTGAGCAGGTGGTTCCAACGTGCTTGGCAGGTGCTTCCGGCGTCTCCGGCACGTGTTTCTGGCACATCTGACAGGTGGTTCCGGCATGCCCGAAAGGTGATTCCGGTCTGTCCGGTAGGTGGTTCCAGCCTGCACGGCATGTGGTTCTGGTACGTCTCAGAGGTGGTTGCGCATGCCCAACAGGTGATTCCGGACTGTCCGCCACATGGTTCTGGCACGTCTGAGAGGTGGTTCCGGCCGGCCCGACAGGTGTTTCCACAGTGTCCGCCAAGTGGTACTGGCGTAGTTGGCAGGTGATTTTGGCATGACCGGCAGGTGGTTCCAGCAAGCCCGGCAGGTGATTCCGAAGTGTTCCCCAACTGGTTGTGGCGTAGCCGGCAGGTGATTTTTGCGTGTCCGGCAGGTGGTTCTGGCGAGTCGAGCAGGTGGTTCCGGCGTGCTCGGCAGGTGCTTCCGGGGTCATTGGCACGTGGTTCTGGCATATCTGAGAGGTGGTTCCGGCATGCCCGGCAGGTGATTCCGGAGTGTTCGCCAAGTGTTTCCGGCGTAGCCGGCAGGTGATTTTGCATGTCCAGCGGTCGTTCCGGCGGGTCGAGCCGGTGGTTCCGGCGTGTCCGGCAGGTGGTTCCGGTCTGTCCGGCAGGTGGTTCTGTGGTGTCCGGCACGAGGTTCAGTCTGAGAGGCTGTGCCGGCATGCCCCTCACGTGATTCCGGCTTGTCCCCGAAGTGGTGCTGGTGTAGCGGGCAGGTGATTTTGGCGTGTGCGGCAGGTGGTTCAGGCGAGTTGAGCAGGTGGTTGCGACGTGCTCGGCAGGTGCTTCCGGCGTCTCCGGCACGTGTTTCTGGCACATCTGACTGGTGGTTCCGGCATGCCCAAAAGTTGATTCCGGTCTGTCCGGTAGGTGGTTCCGGCGTGCACGGCACGTGGTTCTGGTACGTGTCAGAGGTGGTTGCGTATGCCCAACAGGTGATTCCGGACTGTCCGCCACGTGCTTCTGGCACGTCTGAGAGGTGGTTCCAACATGCCCGGCAGGTCATTTCGGAGAGTCGTCCAAGTGGTTCTGGCGTAGCCCGCAGGTGATTTTGGCGTGTCCGGCAGGTGGTTCCGCCGTGCTCGGCAGGTGGTTCAGGCATGGCCGTCACGTGGTTCCAGTCTGTCCAGGACGTGTTTCCAGCTTCTCCGGCAGGTGGTTCTGGTACGTCTGAGAGGTGGTTCCGCCATGGCTGGCAGGTGATCCCGGACTGTCCCCCAGGTGGTTCTGGCATAGCCAGCAGTTGATATTGGCCTGTCCGGCAGGTGGTTCCAGCGAGTCGAACAGGTGGCTCCGGCGTTCTTGGCAGGTGGTTCCGGTCTGTCCGGTAGGTGTTTCCGGCGTGTCCGGCACGTGCTTCCGGCACGTCTGAGAGGTGGTTCCGGCATGCGCGGCAGGTGATTCCGTAGTGTCCGCCAGGTGGTTCTGGCATACCCGGCAGGTGATTTTGGCGTGTCCGGCAGGTGTTTCTGGCGAGTCGAGCAGGTGGCTCCGGCATGCTCGGCAGGTGCTTCCGGCGTCTCCGGCACTTGGTTCTGGTGTGTCTGAGAGCTGGTTCCGGCATGTCCGGCAGATGATTCCGGAGTGTCCGCCAAGTGGTTCTGGCATACCCAGCAGGTGATTTTGGCGTGTCAGGGAGGTGGTACCGGTGAGTCGAGCAGGTGGTTCCGGCGTGCTCAGCAGGTGGTTCAGGCGGTTCTGGCAGGTGGTATCCGTCTGTTCGGGGTGTGGTTCCAGCATCTCATGAACACGTTTCTGGCACGTCTGAGATGTGGTTCCAGCCGGCCCGACAGGTGTTTCCGCAGTGTCCGCCAAGCGGTTCTGGCGTAGTTGGCAGGTGATTTTGGCATGACTGGCAGGTGGTTCCAGCAAGCCTGGCAGGTGATTCCAAAGTGTTCACCAACTGGTTGTGGCGTAGCCGGCAGGTGATTTTTGCGTGATCGGCAGGTGGTTCTGGCGAGTCGAGCAGGTGGTTCCGGCGTGCTCGGCTGGTGCTTCCGGGGTCATTGGCACGGGGTTCTGGCATGTCTGAGAGGTGGTTCCTGCATGCCCGGCAAGTGATTCCGGAGTGTTCGCCAAGTGGTTCTGGCATAGTCGGCAGGTGATTTTGGCATGTCCGGCAGGTGGTTCAGGCGAGTTGAGCAGGTGGTTCCAACGTGCTTGGCAGGTGCTTCCGGCGTCTCCGGCACGTGTTTCTGGCACATCTGACAGGTGGTTCCGGCATGCCCGAAAGGTGATTCCGGTCTGTCCGGTAGGTGGTTCCAGCCTGCACGGCATGTGGTTCTGGTACGTCTCAGAGGTGGTTGCGCATGCCCAACAGGTGATTCCGGACTGTCCGCCACATGGTTCTGGCACGTCTGAGAGGTGGTTCCGGCCGGCCCGACAGGTGTTTCCACAGTGTCCGCCAAGTGGTACTGGCGTAGTTGGCAGGTGATTTTGGCATGACCGGCAGGTGGTTCCAGCAAGCCCGGCAGGTGATTCCGAAGTGTTCCCCAACTGGTTGTGGCGTAGCCGGCAGGTGATTTTTGCGTGTCCGGCAGGTGGTTCTGGCGAGTCGAGCAGGTGGTTCCGGCGTGCTCGGCAGGTGCTTCCGGGGTCATTGGCACGTGGTTCTGGCATATCTGAGAGGTGGTTCCGGCATGCCCGGCAGGTGATTCCGGAGTGTTCGCCAAGTGTTTCCGGCGTAGCCGGCAGGTGATTTTGCATGTCCAGCGGTCGTTCCGGCGGGTCGAGCCGGTGGTTCCGGCGTGTCCGGCAGGTGGTTCCGGTCTGTCCGGCAGGTGGTTCTGTGGTGTCCGGCACGAGGTTCAGTCTGAGAGGCTGTGCCGGCATGCCCCTCACGTGATTCCGGCTTGTCCCCGAAGTGGTGCTGGTGTAGCGGGCAGGTGATTTTGGCGTGTGCGGCAGGTGGTTCAGGCGAGTTGAGCAGGTGGTTGCGACGTGCTCGGCAGGTGCTTCCGGCGTCTCCGGCACGTGTTTCTGGCACATCTGACTGGTGGTTCCGGCATGCCCAAAAGTTGATTCCGGTCTGTCCGGTAGGTGGTTCCGGCGTGCACGGCACGTGGTTCTGGTACGTGTCAGAGGTGGTTGCGTATGCCCAACAGGTGATTCCGGACTGTCCGCCACGTGCTTCTGGCACGTCTGAGAGGTGGTTCCAACATGCCCGGCAGGTCATTTCGGAGAGTCGTCCAAGTGGTTCTGGCGTAGCCCGCAGGTGATTTTGGCGTGTCCGGCAGGTGGTTCCGCCGTGCTCGGCAGGTGGTTCAGGCATGGCCGTCACGTGGTTCCAGTCTGTCCAGGACGTGTTTCCAGCTTCTCCGGCAGGTGGTTCTGGTACGTCTGAGAGGTGGTTCCGCCATGGCTGGCAGGTGATCCCGGACTGTCCCCCAGGTGGTTCTGGCATAGCCAGCAGTTGATATTGGCCTGTCCGGCAGGTGGTTCCAGCGAGTCGAACAGGTGGCTCCGGCGTTCTTGGCAGGTGGTTCCGGTCTGTCCGGTAGGTGTTTCCGGCGTGTCCGGCACGTGCTTCCGGCACGTCTGAGAGGTGGTTCCGGCATGCGCGGCAGGTGATTCCGTAGTGTCCGCCAGGTGGTTCTGGCATACCCGGCAGGTGATTTTGGCGTGTCCGGCAGGTGTTTCTGGCGAGTCGAGCAGGTGGCTCCGGCATGCTCGGCAGGTGCTTCCGGCGTCTCCGGCACTTGGTTCTGGTGTGTCTGAGAGCTGGTTCCGGCATGTCCGGCAGATGATTCCGGAGTGTCCGCCAAGTGGTTCTGGCATACCCAGCAGGTGATTTTGGCGTGTCAGGGAGGTGGTACCGGTGAGTCGAGCAGGTGGTTCCGGCGTGCTCAGCAGGTGGTTCAGGCGGTTCTGGCAGGTGGTATCCGTCTGTTCGGGGTGTGGTTCCAGCATCTCATGAACACGTTTCTGGCACGTCTGAGATGTGGTTCCAGCCGGCCCGACAGGTGTTTCCGCAGTGTCCGCCAAGCGGTTCTGGCGTAGTTGGCAGGTGATTTTGGCATGACTGGCAGGTGGTTCCAGCAAGCCTGGCAGGTGATTCCAAAGTGTTCACCAACTGGTTGTGGCGTAGCCGGCAGGTGATTTTTGCGTGATCGGCAGGTGGTTCTGGCGAGTCGAGCAGGTGGTTCCGGCGTGCTCGGCTGGTGCTTCCGGGGTCATTGGCACGGGGTTCTGGCATGTCTGAGAGGTGGTTCCTGCATGCCCGGCAAGTGATTCCGGAGTGTTCGCCAAGTGGTTCTGGCATAGTCGGCAGGTGATTTTGGCATGTCCGGCAGGTGGTTCAGGCGAGTTGAGCAGGTGGTTCCAACGTGCTTGGCAGGTGCTTCCGGCGTCTCCGGCACGTGTTTCTGGCACATCTGACAGGTGGTTCCGGCATGCCCGAAAGGTGATTCCGGTCTGTCCGGTAGGTGGTTCCAGCCTGCACGGCATGTGGTTCTGGTACGTCTCAGAGGTGGTTGCGCATGCCCAACAGGTGATTCCGGACTGTCCGCCACATGGTTCTGGCACGTCTGAGAGGTGGTTCCGGCATGCCCGGCAGGTCATCCCAGAGAGTCCTCCAAGTGGTTCTGGCATAACACGCAGGTGATTTTGGCGTGTCTGGCAGGTTGTTCCGTTGTGCTTGGCAGGTGGTTCAGGCTTGGCCGGCAGGTGGTTCCAGACTGTCCAGGACGTGTTTCCAGCTTCTCCGGCAGGTGGTTCTGGTACGTCTGAGAGGTGGTTCCGCCATGGCTGGCAGGTGATTCCGGACCGTCCCCCAGGTGGTTCTGGCATAGCCAGCAGTTGATATTGGCCTGTCCGGCAGGTGGTTCCAGCGAGTCGAACAGGTGGCTCCGGCGTGCTCGGCAGGTGGTTCCGGTCTGTCCGGTAGGTGATTCCGGCGTGTCCGGCACGTGCTTCCGGCACGTCTGAGAGGTGGTTCCGGCATGCGCGACAGGTGATTTCGGAGTGTCCGCCAGGTGGTTCTGGCGTACCCGGCAGGTGATTTTGGCGTGTCCGGCAGGTGTTTCTGGCGAGTCGAGCAGGTGGCTCCGGCATGCTCGGCAGGTGCTTCCGGCGTCTCCGGCACGTGGTTCTGGTGTGTCTGAGAGCTGGTTCCGGCATGTCCGGCAGATGATTCCGGAGTGTCCGCCAAGTGGTTCTGGCATACCCGGCTGGTGATTTGGGCATGTCAGGTAGGTGGTTCCGGCGAGTCGAGCAGGTGGCTCCGGCGTGCTCGGCAGGTTGTTCAGACGGCTGTGGCAGGTGTTTTCCGTCTGTTCGGGGTGTGGTTCCAGCATCTCATGCACATGGTTCTGGCACGTCTGAGATGTGGTTCCGGCCGGCCCGACAGGTGTTTCCACAGTGTCCGCCAAGTGGTACTGGCGTAGTTGGCAGGTGATTTTGGCATGACCGGCAGGTGGTTCCAGCAAGCCCGGCAGGTGATTCCGAAGTGTTCCCCAACTGGTTGTGGCGTAGCCGGCAGGTGATTTTTGCGTGTCCGGCAGGTGGTTCTGGCGAGTCGAGCAGGTGGTTCCGGCGTGCTCGGCAGGTGCTTCCGGGGTCATTGGCACGTGGTTCTGGCATATCTGAGAGGTGGTTCCGGCATGCCCGGCAGGTGATTCCGGAGTGTTCGCCAAGTGTTTCCGGCGTAGCCGGCAGGTGATTTTGCATGTCCAGCGGTCGTTCCGGCGGGTCGAGCCGGTGGTTCCGGCGTGTCCGGCAGGTGGTTCCGGTCTGTCCGGCAGGTGGTTCTGTGGTGTCCGGCACGAGGTTCAGTCTGAGAGGCTGTGCCGGCATGCCCCTCACGTGATTCCGGCTTGTCCCCGAAGTGGTGCTGGTGTAGCGGGCAGGTGATTTTGGCGTGTGCGGCAGGTGGTTCAGGCGAGTTGAGCAGGTGGTTGCGACGTGCTCGGCAGGTGCTTCCGGCGTCTCCGGCACGTGTTTCTGGCACATCTGACTGGTGGTTCCGGCATGCCCAAAAGTTGATTCCGGTCTGTCCGGTAGGTGGTTCCGGCGTGCACGGCACGTGGTTCTGGTACGTGTCAGAGGTGGTTGCGTATGCCCAACAGGTGATTCCGGACTGTCCGCCACGTGCTTCTGGCACGTCTGAGAGGTGGTTCCAACATGCCCGGCAGGTCATTTCGGAGAGTCGTCCAAGTGGTTCTGGCGTAGCCCGCAGGTGATTTTGGCGTGTCCGGCAGGTGGTTCCGCCGTGCTCGGCAGGTGGTTCAGGCATGGCCGTTCGTGGTTCCAGTCTGTCCAGGACGTGTTTCCAGCTTCTCCGGCAGGTGGTTCTGGTACGTCTGAGAGGTGGTTCCGCCATGGCTGGCAGGTGATCCCGGACTGTCCCCCAGGTGGTTCTGGCATAGCCAGCAGTTGATATTGGCCTGTCCGGCAGGTGGTTCCAGCGAGTCGAACAGGTGGCTCCGGCGTTCTTGGCAGGTGGTTCCGGTCTGTCCGGTAGGTGTTTCCGGCGTGTCTGGCACGTGCTTCCGGCACGTCTGAGAGGTGGTTCCGGCATGCGCGGCAGGTGATTCCGTAGTGTCCGCCAGGTGGTTCTGGCATACCCGGCAGGTGATTTTGGCGTGTCCGGCAGGTGTTTCTGGCGAGTCGAGCAGGTGGCTCCGGCATGCTCGGCAGGTGCTTCCGGCGTCTCCGGCACTTGGTTCTGGTGTGTCTGAGAGCTGGTTCCGGCATGTCCGGCAGATGATTCCGGAGTGTCCGCCAAGTGGTTCTGGCATACCCAGCAGGTGATTTTGGCGTGTCAGGGAGGTGGTACCGGTGAGTCGAGCAGGTGGTTCCGGCGTGCTCAGCAGGTGGTTCAGGCGGTTCTGGCAGGTGGTATCCGTCTGTTCGGGGTGTGGTTCCAGCATCTCATGAACACGTTTCTGGCACGTCTGAGATGTGGTTCCAGCCGGCCCGACAGGTGTTTCCGCAGTGTCCGCCAAGCGGTTCTGGCGTAGTTGGCAGGTGATTTTGGCATGACTGGCAGGTGGTTCCAGCAAGCCTGGCAGGTGATTCCAAAGTGTTCACCAACTGGTTGTGGCGTAGCCGGCAGGTGATTTTTGCGTGATCGGCAGGTGGTTCTGGCGAGTCGAGCAGGTGGTTCCGGCGTGCTCGGCTGGTGCTTCCGGGGTCATTGGCACGGGGTTCTGGCATGTCTGAGAGGTGGTTCCTGCATGCCCGGCAAGTGATTCCGGAGTGTTCGCCAAGTGGTTCTGGCATAGTCGGCAGGTGATTTTGGCATGTCCGGCAGGTGGTTCAGGCGAGTTGAGCAGGTGGTTCCAACGTGCTTGGCAGGTGCTTCCGGCGTCTCCGGCACGTGTTTCTGGCACATCTGACAGGTGGTTCCGGCATGCCCGAAAGGTGATTCCGGTCTGTCCGGTAGGTGGTTCCAGCCTGCACGGCATGTGGTTCTGGTACGTCTCAGAGGTGGTTGCGCATGCCCAACAGGTGATTCCGGACTGTCCGCCACATGGTTCTGGCACGTCTGAGAGGTGGTTCCGGCATGCCCGGCAGGTCATCCCAGAGAGTCCTCCAAGTGGTTCTGGCATAACACGCAGGTGATTTTGGCGTGTCTGGCAGGTTGTTCCGTTGTGCTTGGCAGGTGGTTCAGGCTTGGCCGGCAGGTGGTTCCAGACTGTCCAGGACGTGTTTCCAGCTTCTCCGGCAGGTGGTTCTGGTACGTCTGAGAGGTGGTTCCGCCATGGCTGGCAGGTGATTCCGGACCGTCCCCCAGGTGGTTCTGGCATAGCCAGCAGTTGATATTGGCCTGTCCGGCAGGTGGTTCCAGCGAGTCGAACAGGTGGCTCCGGCGTGCTCGGCAGGTGGTTCCGGTCTGTCCGGTAGGTGATTCCGGCGTGTCCGGCACGTGCTTCCGGCACGTCTGAGAGGTGGTTCCGGCATGCGCGACAGGTGATTTCGGAGTGTCCGCCAGGTGGTTCTGGCGTACCCGGCAGGTGATTTTGGCGTGTCCGGCAGGTGTTTCTGGCGAGTCGAGCAGGTGGCTCCGGCATGCTCGGCAGGTGCTTCCGGCGTCTCCGGCACGTGGTTCTGGTGTGTCTGAGAGCTGGTTCCGGCATGTCCGGCAGATGATTCCGGAGTGTCCGCCAAGTGGTTCTGGCATACCCGGCTGGTGATTTGGGCATGTCAGGTAGGTGGTTCCGGCGAGTCGAGCAGGTGGCTCCGGCGTGCTCGGCAGGTTGTTCAGACGGGTCTGGCAGGTGTTTTCCGTCTGTTCGGGGTGTGGTTCCAGCATCTCATGCACATGGTTCTGGCACGTCTGAGATGTGGTTCCGGCCGGCCCGACAGGTGTTTCCACAGTGTCCGCCAAGTGGTACTGGCGTAGTTGGCAGGTGATTTTGGCATGACCGGCAGGTGGTTCCAGCAAGCCCGGCAGGTGATTCCGAAGTGTTCCCCAACTGGTTGTGGCGTAGCCGGCAGGTGATTTTTGCGTGTCCGGCAGGTGGTTCTGGTGAGTCGAGCAGGTGGTTCCGGCGTGCTCGGCAGGTGCTTCCGGTGTCATTGGCACGTGGTTCTGGCATATCTGAGAGGTGGTTCCGGCATGCCCGGCAGGTGATTCCGGAGTGTTCGCCAAGTGTTTCCGGCGTAGCCGGCAGGTGATTTTGCATGTCCAGCGGTCGTTCCGGCGGGTCGAGCCGGTGGTTCCGGCGTGTCCGGCAGGTGGTTCCGGTCTGTCCGGCAGGTGGTTCTGTGGTGTCCGGCACGAGGTTCAGTCTGAGAGGCTGTGCCGGCATGCCCCTCACGTGATTCCGGCTTGTCCCCGAAGTGGTGCTGGTGTAGCGGGCAGGTGATTTTGGCGTGTCCGGCAGGTGGTTCAGGCGAGTTGAGCAGGTGGTTGCGACGTGCTCGGCAGGTGCTTCCGGCGTCTCCGGCACGTGTTTCTGGCACATCTGACTGGTGGTTCCGGCATGCCCAAAAGTTGATTCCGGTCTGTCCGGTAGGTGGTTCCGGCGTGCACGGCACGTGGTTCTGGTACGTGTCAGAGGTGGTTGCGTATGCCCAACAGGTGATTCCGGACTGTCCGCCACGTGCTTCTGGCACGTCTGAGAGGTGGTTCCAACATGCCCGGCAGGTCATTTCGGAGTGTCGTCCAAGTGGTTCTGGCGTAGCCGGCAGGTGATTTTGGCGTGTCCGGCAGGTGTTTCTGGCGAGTCGAGCAGGTGGCTCCGGCATGCTCGGCAGGTGCTTCCGGCGTCTCCGGCACTTGGTTCTGGTGTGTCTGAGAGCTGGTTCCGGCATGTCCGGCAGATGATTCCGGAGTGTCCGCCAAGTGGTTCTGGCATACCCAGCAGGTGATTTTGGCGTGTCAGGTAGGTGGTACCGGTGAGTCGAGCAGGTGGCTCCGGCGTGCTCAGCAGGTGGTTCAGGCGGTTCTGGCAGGTGTTTTCCGTCTGTTCGGGGTGTGGTTCCAGCATCTCATGAACACGTTTCTGGCACGTCTGAGATGTGGTTCCAGCCGGCCCGACAGGTGTTTCCGCAGTGTCCGCCAAGCGGTTCTGGCGTAGTTGGCAGGTGATTTTGGCATGACTGGCAGGTGGTTCCAGCAAGCCTGGCAGGTGATTCCAAAGTGTTCACCAACTGGTTGTGGCGTAGCCGGCAGGTGATTTTTGCGTGATCGGCAGGTGGTTCTGGCGAGTCGAGCAGGTGGTTCCGGCGTGCTCGGCTGGTGCTTCCGGGGTCATTGGCACGGGGTTCTGGCATGTCTGAGAGGTGGTTCCTGCATGCCCGGCAAGTGATTCCGGAGTGTTCGCCAAGTGGTTCTGGCATAGTCGGCAGGTGATTTTGGCATGTCCGGCAGGTGGTTCAGGCGAGTTGAGCAGGTGGTTCCAACGTGCTTGGCAGGTGCTTCCGGCGTCTCCGGCACGTGTTTCTGGCACATCTGACAGGTGGTTCCGGCATGCCCGAAAGGTGATTCCGGTCTGTCCGGTAGGTGGTTCCAGCCTGCACGGCATGTGGTTCTGGTACGTCTCAGAGGTGGTTGCGCATGCCCAACAGGTGATTCCGGACTGTCCGCCACGTGCTTCTGGCACGTCTGAGAGGTGGTTCCAACATGCCCGGCAGGTCATTTCGGAGAGTCGCCCAAGTGGTTCTGGCGTAGCCCGCTGGTGATTTTGGCGTGTCCGGCAGGTGGTTCCGCCGTGCTCGGCAGGGCGATTCCGGACTGTCCGCCACATGGTTCTGGCACGTCTGAGAGGTGGTTCCGGCATGCCCGGCAGGTCATCCCGGAGAGTCCTCCAAGTGGTTCTGGCATAACACGCAGGTGATTTTGGCGTGTCTGGCAGGTTGTTCCGTTGTGCTTGGCAGGTGGTTCAGGCTTGGCCGGCAGGTGGTTCCAGACTGTCCAGGACGTGTTTCCAGCTTCTCCGGCAGGTGGTTCTGGTACGTCTGAGAGGTGGTTCCGCCATGGCTGGCAGGTGATTCCGGACCGTCCCCCAGGTGGTTCTGGCATAGCCAGCAGTTGATATTGGCCTGTCCGGCAGGTGGTTCCAGCGAGTCGAACAGGTGGCTCCGGCGTGCTCGGCAGGTGGTTCCGGTCTGTCCGGTAGGTGATTCCGGCGTGTCCGGCACGTGCTTCCGGCACGTCTGAGAGGTGGTTCCGGCATGCGCGACAGGTGATTTCGGAGTGTCCGCCAGGTGGTTCTGGCGTACCCGGCAGGTGATTTTGGCGTGTCCGGCAGGTGTTTCTGGCGAGTCGAGCAGGTGGCTCCGGCATGCTCGGCAGGTGCTTCCGGCGTCTCCGGCACTTGGTTCTGGTGTGTCTGAGAGCTGGTTCCGG